>NC_056730.1:302805106-302897606 GCF_019279795.1 Protopterus annectens | reverse complement strand
TATATCATTGCTTTTTAACTTATATTCATTAAGACCACCCTCAGAAAAGATGGGAATTGCTCTAGTGGATCTCATATCTCTAACTTTATTGATTGTATCATCTATTTCACTTAACTTGTAGTTTTTTACTCCAAGTTTAGTTTTCATGTCCCTTAAACCTTGCTCAAATAGTTCCTCATCTGGTGTTAACCTAGATATATGCATGCCCTGACCCTTCATAACATTTCTAAAAATGTGTGGAGGGTGCATGCTATTTCTGCTTAACAAATTATTTTTATAACAAGGCTTCCTGTGCACTCCGGTGTTATACCCTCCTTCTGGTAATCGCCAGATATTTATATCTAAAAAAGCTATCTCCCTATCAGAAGAAATCATAGTGAATTTAAGAAAGGGAGTTAAAGCATTAATTTCCTTCTCAAATCTGTCCAATTCAGCTGTATTTCCCTTCCACAAGAAAAAAAGATCATCTACAAAGCGCTTATAAAATACTACGTGCTTTTTAAAAATTTCCATTTTGAATAATTTTTCTTCCTCCCAACTTGCCATTATGAGATTGGCGTAGCTATTGGCACAGGAAGTGCCCATAGCTACGCCATTCTGTTGCATATAAACTGTGTCCTTGAATAGAAACACATTACTTTCCAAGACTATTTCTAATAGAGTGCAAATTAATTCGGCTTTAGTAGGTAGCATATTAGAAAATGACATCAAATATGTTTGTAAAAATTCTAAGCCTTTGTCATTAGGAATATTAGTAAACAAGGACTTAACATCCATTGTTACCATAAGTATATTATCTTGGTCACAATAAGCTCTACTGGCTTCATAAAAATCTAACAAAAACATCCTAGAGTCTTTTAAAATAGTTCTATGATTAGCTACATAAGGTTTTAACATTTTTTCCACATAAAAGGAAATGTTTTCAGTGACCCAACCACGGGTCTGAGTGGTGGTCTTTTTGGGTCTTTGTGTATTTTTGGTATTCCCTTTATAATGGGAATAATAGGTTCTTCTATCAAGAGATAATTGTATAGGTCATACTGCATAGTTCCTAACTTATACATGTCTTCTAGGCTAGTATAAACTGCATTAACTACCCTCAGTAATTCCTGTTCTGTTATAACTTTATAAAAGCTACAATCGCTGAGTATTTCCTCCATGTAATTTTCATAATCTATTCTATCGAAGACCACAATGGGGCCTCCTTTATCAGCTGGCCTAATAGATATGTTATTATCAGTTGCTAGTTCATTTAATGCCTTATATTGTCTAACTGTTAGGTTTCTCCTTCTATTAATTGGTTTTCTAAATGATTTATACAATTCCTTCTCGACTGCTTTATTAAACACTTCTATAGTTGGATGTAAATTTGGTATAAATAAACTTGGTTTTTTAACACCTTGAATGTGGTTAGTATGCTCTGTATTAGCAAACATTACTTTGAGCTGTAAGTTTCTAGTAAACATTTTTAGATCTATAATAGAATCTGTAATAGAACTCATTCTAGAAGGAATAAAGGATAAACCTTTATTAAGTACTTCTAGGTCGTATTTGTTCAGTGGTCTATGTGACAGGTTGTGTACTAAGTTAGTCTCTCCCACATTTTCTTGAGTGTGGGTTCCCTTAATTCGTTGGTAGGTGCCTTTCTCTTTGTCTGCCCCTGCTCATTGATCGTTCTCTCCCTTTGTAATGATGTTCCACTATAGGAAAGGGTGTGGCAGTTCATGAGCTATATTTTCTTTGGTTGTTGTACGCACCTTACTACGTACTACCTGCTGTTGTTCTATAATTAAATTAGATGTAGTGTTACTAGTCAACCCATTTAAATTATTAGAATTGTCTACAGTCTCCACTTCTGTTGAGACAATATTCACATTTTGTTGATTATGGTGTTCTCTGATATCTATTGGTTGACATTGGCTACTCATACCATCTATAGTATGGCTTGTAGTATTAACAGGTGTAAAGCCATTTTCATTAGTTGTAGTTAAAGCTCTTTCTCTAGTACTAGTAGCATTATTGCCCGTAAATCTGGGCCATGTAAAAACTTGATTATTAGAAAAATCGTATATGTCTCTTGCTAGCTTATGTTTCTTTTGTTCACATAATCTTTTTCATATAATGAGACATTATCCATAATGCGATCTAACTTAGGTTCCACTAAGACTTCACCAAATTCATTAAACAATGCATTTTGCTTCTGTCTAATAGAATCACATAGCTTCTGTTCATCAGGTAAAAAATACTCATTCATTAACTTCATGTAATTGATACTAACATCTATATTCAATATTTGCCATCGTCTTAATAACTCTGGGTATAAATTCCCAGTCGTTGGCATTTTGAGTACTCGTAACCCCCTCGGTATAATACGTTTAGTTATACAAACTTCAAAATGGTAACGCTGCATTTGCAAGCGTTTAAGTTTCAACAATTCAAGTTCAATTTCATTTAATGATGCATTAAGTTTCTCAATGTCTATTTCGTTATACCTATTTTGTTCGGTTGTTGTTATCAGCTCACAGTCTACAAGTGGATTCATAGTTAAATCCAAAAGCGTTGTAGTCTTTCCATTGAAGTTTTTTTCTTCTCCTTATCAATCGGATTATACGGAAGCTCCAAGTTTACCTCATTTCCGTTTTGGGTTACGTTAGCCATGGAGTAAGCGTCAATAGCAGCGTACCAAGTAAAATGATATATAGTAAAAATAAAGACAATCGCTGCTATGAAGACGCTATAAATTACCAGCACAACATAAGCCAGAATTAAATAAACAAGTAAATAAATTTGCTGGTAATAGCCCCACGTAATAAGTTATGAAGTCAAAGTATTCTTAGAAGCACAAGCAGTTTAGTTTTGCAGTTTAAGTTAGTTCAGCACTAAAAGTTCCAGTCTATTCAGACCATAGAATGCTTGTAGTTGTTCATTAAGTTACAAATCACTTAAAGGCATAAAAATTCACGTCTGTTCAGACCATCAATACCAAACTCCAATAGATAAATCCCTTGATGCACAGTACTGCCAGTTGATGAAAGAAAACATTCAAATATATTAAATATATTAAAAATTCTGGTTTATTAGATCCATGGTAAGCGCTTTCGCAATAAGCTTTTTCAAACCTTTAACATCCTTTTGCATCACTTCCTTTAAATACTACTACATTAATTGAAGCTGCCAATAATTTACTTAATTAATTCATTAAATCATTAAAAGCAAGTTACAATGCAGCCTTTACTTTTGCTCAAACGCTCTAGAATAAAATATGTGAAATACATAACTTAATGGCTGATACATCAACATTACTAACAATAAATTAAAACCATAGAATCATGTTTTATTATAAAACATATATAAAAAGAAGAATAAATGTACTTATATGTATTTGTGTATGCACTGGGAACCTAAATTATATTCTATGTCTTCTATTTTTAAGTATGGGTTTTAAGGGCACTCTGTCATTTAACCCTGGGGGGATGTGTGCACTCAATTTAATTATCCACTGAGTTTCTACTGACTCGGTCTGATTTCTAATGTCACCCCCCCCTACTGGACGGTTCTAATACTTGTAAAACTGAAAATGTAAATGTATGTTCGGCACTAGTTTCCATTACATGTTTGGATAATGCATTTACTTCAGATTTAATACGATTTGGTATATATGTTCACGAATACGTTGTTTTAACATGCGATTCGTTTTACCAACATAATATGAATTGCATAATGAACACATAGCCAAATATACTATGTGCTTGGTCTCACAATTTGCATTCACATTAATAATAAAACTGTCACCTGTCATTGGATGTACAAACATAGGTGTATCAAGTATATACTTGCAATAATTACATTTGTTGCAAGGCCTAGAACCCAAATTCTCATGCTTAACTTCATGATTTCTCGGTGTTGAACAACAGAGCATTTTATATAGATTATTTTTGTTTTTATAGGCAAAATTGGGATATTCTCCAATAAATTTGGATACTTCAGGATCCAATTTTAATATTTCCCAGTATTTGATAACTATTTCTTTCACAGAATTTATATCCTGTGTATAATGAACTGAGAATCTAAGTATATCCTTTTCAACATCCTGTATATCATTGCTTTTTAACTTATATTCATTAAGACCACCCTCAGAAAAGATGGGAATTGCTCTAGTGGATCTCATATCTCTAACTTTATTGATTGTATCATCTATTTCACTTAACTTGTAGTTTTTTACTCCAAGTTTAGTTTTCATGTCCCTTAAACCTTGCTCAAATAGTTCCTCATCTGGTGTTAACCTAGATATATGCATGCCCTGACCCTTCATAACATTTCTAAAAATGTGTGGAGGGTGCATGCTATTTCTGCTTAACAAATTATTTTTATAACAAGGCTTCCTGTGCACTCCGGTGTTATACCCTCCTTCTGGTAATCGCCAGATATTTATATCTAAAAAAGCTATCTCCCTATCAGAAGAAATCATAGTGAATTTAAGAAAGGGAGTTAAAGCATTAATTTCCTTCTCAAATCTGTCCAATTCAGCTGTATTTCCCTTCCACAAGAAAAAAAGATCATCTACAAAGCGCTTATAAAATACTACGTGCTTTTTAAAAATTTCCATTTTGAATAATTTTTCTTCCTCCCAACTTGCCATTACGAGATTGGCGTAGCTATTGGCACAGGAAGTGCCCATAGCTACGCCATTCTGTTGCATATAAACTGTGTCCTTGAATAGAAACACATTACTTTCCAAGACTATTTCTAATAGAGTGCAAATTAATTCGGCTTTAGTAGGTAGCATATTAGAAAATGACATCAAATATGTTTGTAAAAATTCTAAGCCTTTGTCATTAGGAATATTAGTAAACAAGGACTTAACATCCATTGTTACCATAAGTATATTATCTTGGTCACAATAAGCTCTACTGGCTTCATAAAAATCTAACAAAAACATCCTAGAGTCTTTTAAAATAGTTCTATGATTAGCTACATAAGGTTTTAACATTTTTTCCACATAAAAGGAAATGTTTTCAGTGACCCAACCACGACCCGAAACAATGGGTCTGAGTGGTGGTCTTTTTGGGTCTTTGTGTATTTTTGGTATTCCCTTTATAATGGGAATAATAGGTTCTTCTATCAAGAGATAATTGTATAGGTCATACTGCATAGTTCCTAACTTATACATGTCTTCTAGGCTAGTATAAACTGCATTAACTACCCTCAGTAATTCCTGTTCTGTTATAACTTTATAAAAGCTACAATCGCTGAGCATTTCCTCCATGTAATTTTCATAATCTATTCTATCGAAGACCACAATGGGGCCTCCTTTATCAGCTGGCCTAATAGATATGTTATTATCAGTTGCTAGTTCATTTAATGCCTTATATTGTCTAACTGTTAGGTTTCTCCTTCTATTAATTGGTTTTCTAAATGATTTATACAATTCCTTCTCGACTGCTTTATTAAACACTTCTATAGTTGGATGTAAATTTGGTATAAATAAACTTGGTTTTTTAACACCTTGAATGTGGTTAGTATGCTCTGTATTAGCAAACATTACTTTGAGCTGTAAGTTTCTAGTAAACATTTTAGATCTATAATAGAATCTGTAATAGAACTCATTCTAGAAGGAATAAAGGATAAACCTTTATTAAGTACTTCTAGGTCGTATTTGTTCAGTGGTCTATGTGACAGGTTGTGTACTAAGTTAGTCTCTCCCACATTTTCTTGAGTGTGGGTTCCCTTAATTCGTTGGTAGGTGCCTTTCTCTTTTGTCTGCCCTGCTCATTGATCGTTCTCTCCCTTTGTAATGATGTTCCACTATAGGGAAAGGGTGTGGCAGTTCATGAGCTATATTTTCTTTGGTTGTTGTACGCACCTTACTACGTACTACCTGCTGTTGTTCTATAATTAAATTAGATGTAGTGTTACTAGTCAACCCATTTAAATTATTAGAATTGTCTACAGTCTCCACTTCTGTTGAGACAATATTCACATTTTGTTGATTATGGTGTTCTCTGATATCTATTGGTTGACATTGGCTACTCATACCATCTATAGTATGGCTTGTAGTATTAACAGGTGTAAAGCCATTTTCATTAGTTGTAGTTAAAGCTCTTTCTCTAGTACTAGTAGCATTATTGCCCGTAAATCTGGGCCATGTAAAAACTTGATTATTAGAAAAATCGTATATGTCTCTTGCTAGCTTATGTTTCTTTTGTTCACATAATCTTTTTTCATATAATGAGACATTATCCATAATGCGATCTAACTTAGGTTCCACTAAGACTTCACCAAATTCATTAAACAATGCATTTTGCTTCTGTCTAATAGAATCACATAGCTTCTGTTCATCAGGTAAAAAATACTCATTCATTAACTTCATGTAATTGATACTAACATCTATATTCAATATTTGCCATCGTCTTAATAACTCTGGGTATAAATTCCCAGTCGTTGGCATTTTGAGTACTGTAACCCCTCGGTATAATACGTTTAGTTATACAAACTTCAAAATGGTAACGCTGCATTTGCAAGCGTTTAAGTTTCAACAATTCAAGTTCAATTTCATTTAATGATGCATTAAGTTTCTCAATGTCTATTTCGTTATACCTATTTTGTTCGGTTGTTGTTATCAGCTCACAGTCTACAAGTGGATTCATAGTTAAATCCAAAAAGCGTTGTAGTCTTTCCATTGAAGTTTTTTTCTTCTCCTTATCAATCGGATTATACGGAAGCTCCAAGTTTACCTCATTTCCGTTTTGGGTTACGTTAGCCATGGAGTAAGCGTCAATAGCAGCGTACCAAGTAAAATGATATATAGTAAAAATAAAGACAATCGCTGCTATGAAGACGCTATAAATTACCAGCACAACATAAGCCAGAATTAAATAAACAAGTAAATAAATTTGCTGGTAATAGCCCCACGTAATAAGTTATGAAGTCAAAGTATTCTTAGAAGCACAAGCAGTTTAGTTTTGCAGTTTAAGTTAGTTCAGCACTAAAAGTTCCAGTCTATTCAGACCATAGAATGCTTGTAGTTGTTCATTAAGTTACAAATCACTTAAAGGCATAAAAATTCACGTCTGTTCAGACCATCAATACCAAACTCCAATAGATAAATCCCTTGATGCACAGTACTGCCAGTTGATGAAAGAAAACATTCAAATATATTAAATATATTAAAAATTCTGGTTTATTAGATCCATGGTAAGCGCTTTCGCAATAAGCTTTTTCAAACCTTTAACATCCTTTTGCATGACTTCCTTTAAATACTACTACATTAATTGAAGCTGCCAATAATTTACTTAATTAATTCATTAAATCATTAAAAGCAAGTTACAATGCAGCCTTTACTTTTGCTCAAACGCTCTAGAATAAAATATGTGAAATACATAACTTAATGGCTGATACATCAACATTACTAACAATAAATTAAAACCATAGAATCATGTTTTATTATAAAACATATATAAAAAGAAGAATAAATGTACTTATATGTATTTGTGTATGCACTGGGAACCTAAATTATATTCTATGTCTTCTATTTATAAGTATGGGTTTTAAGGGCACTCTGTCATTTAACCCTGGGGGGATGTGTGCACTCAATTTAATTATCCACTGAGTTTCTACTGACTCGGTCTGATTTCTAATGTCACCCCCCCCTACTGGACGGTTCTAATACTTGTAAAACTGAAAATGTAAATGTATGTTCGGCACTAGTTTCCATTACATGTTTGGATAATGCATTTACTTCAGATTTAATACGTATTTGGTATATATGTTCACGAATACGTTGTTTTAACATGCGATTCGTTTTACCAACATAATATGAATTGCATAATGAACACATAGCCAAATATACTATGTGCTTGGTCTCACAATTTGCATTCACATTAATAATAAAACTGTCACCTGTCATTGGATGTACAAACATAGGTGTATCAAGTATATACTTGCAATAATTACATTTGTTGCAAGGTCTAGAACCCAAATTCTCATGCTTAACTTCATGATTTCTCGGTGTTGAACAACAGAGCATTTTATATAGATTATTTTTGTTTTTATAGGCAAAATTGGGATATTCTCCAATAAATTTGGATACTTCAGGATCCAATTTTAATATTTCCCAGTATTTGATAACTATTTCTTTCACAGAATTTATATCCTGTGTATAATGAACTGAGAATCTAAGTATATCCTTTTCAACATCCTGTATATCATTGCTTTTAACTTATATTCATTAAGACCACCCTCAGAAAAGATGGGAATTGCTCTAGTGGATCTCATATCTCTAACTTTATTGATTGTATCATCTATTTCACTTAACTTGTAGTTTTTTACTCCAAGTTTAGTTTTCATGTCCCTTAAACCTTGCTCAAATAGTTCCTCATCTGGTGTTAACCTAGATATATGCATGCCCTGACCCTTCATAACATTTCTAAAAATGTGTGGAGGGTGCATGCTATTTCTGCTTAACAAATTATTTTTATAACAAGGCTTCCTGTGCACTCCGGTGTTATACCCTCCTTCTGGTAATCGCCAGATATTTATATCTAAAAAAGCTATCTCCCTATCAGAAGAAATCATAGTGAATTTAAGAAAGGGAGTTAAAGCATTAATTTCCTTCTCAAATCTGTCCAATTCAGCTGTATTTCCCTTCCACAAGAAAAAAAGATCATCTACAAAGTGCTTATAAAATACTACGTGCTTTTTAAAAATTTCCATTTTGAATAATTTTTCTTCCTCCCAACTTGCCATTACGAGATTGGCGTAGCTATTGGCACAGGAAGTGCCCATAGCTACGCCATTCTGTTGCATATAAACTGTGTCCTTGAATAGAAACACATTACTTTCCAAGACTATTTCTAATAGAGTGCAAATTAATTCGGCTTTAGTAGGTAGCATATTAGAAAATGACATCAAATATGTTTGTAAAAATTCTAAGCCTTTGTCATTAGGAATATTAGTAAACAAGGACTTAACATCCATTGTTACCATAAGTATATTATCTTGGTCACAATAAGCTCTACTGGCTTCATAAAAATCTAACAAAAACATCCTAGAATCTTTTAAAATAGTTCTATGATTAGCTACATAAGGTTTTAGCATTTTTTCCACATAAAAGGAAATGTTTTCAGTGACCCAACCACGACCCGAAACAATGGGTCTGAGTGGTGGTCTTTTTGGGTCTTTGTGTATTTTTGGTATTCCCTTTATAATGGGAATAATAGGTTCTTCTATCAAGAGATAATTGTATAGGTCATACTGCATAGTTCCTAACTTATACATGTCTTCTAGGCTAGTATAAACTGCATTAACTACCCTCAGTAATTCCTGTTCTGTTATAACTTTATAAAAGCTACAATCGCTGAGCATTTCCTCCATGTAATTTTCATAATCTATTCTATCGAAGACCACAATGGGGCCTCCTTTATCAGCTGGCCTAATAGATATGTTATTATCAGTTGCTAGTTCATTTAATGCCTTATATTGTCTAACTGTTAGGTTTCTCCTTCTATTAATTGGTTTTCTAAATGATTTATACAATTCCTTCTCGACTGCTTTATTAAACACTTCTATAGTTGGATGTAAATTTGGTATAAATAAACTTGGTTTTTTAACACCTTGAATGTGGTTAGTATGCTCTGTATTAGCAAACATTACTTTGAGCTGTAAGTTTCTAGTAAACATTTTTAGATCTATAATAGAATCTGTAATAGAACTCATTCTAGAAGGAATAAAGGATAAACCTTTATTAAGTACTTCTAGGTCGTATTTGTTCAGTGGTCTATGTGACAGGTTGTGTACTAAGTTAGTCTCTCCCACATTTTCTTGAGTGTGGGTTCCCTTAATTCGTTGGTAGGTGCCTTTCTCTTTTGTCTGCCCCTGCTCATTGATCGTTCTCTCCCTTTGTAATGATGTTCCACTATAGGGAAAGGGTGTGGCAGTTCATGAGCTATATTTTCTTTGGTTGTTGTACGCACCTTACTACGTACTACCTGCTGTTGTTCTATAATTAAATTAGATGTAGTGTTACTAGTCAACCCATTTAAATTATTAGAATTGTCTACAGTCTCCACTTCTGTTGAGACAATATTCACATTTTGTTGATTATGGTGTTCTCTGATATCTATTGGTTGACATTGGCTACTCATACCATCTATAGTATGGCTTGTAGTATTAACAGGTGTAAAGCCATTTTCATTAGTTGTAGTTAAAGCTCTTTCTCTAGTACTAGTAGCATTATTGCCCGTAAATCTGGGCCATGTAAAAACTTGATTATTAGAAAAATCGTATATGTCTCTTGCTAGCTTATGTTTCTTTTGTTCACATAATCTTTTTCATATAATGAGACATTATCCATAATGCGATCTAACTTAGGTTCCACTAAGACTTCACCAAATTCATTAAACAATGCATTTTGCTTCTGTCTAATAGAATCACATAGCTTCTGTTCATCAGGTAAAAAATACTCATTCATTAACTTCATGTAATTGATACTAACATCTATATTCAATATTTGCCATCGTCTTAATAACTCTGGGTATAAATTCCCAGTCGTTGGCATTTTGAGTACTCGTAACCCCCTCGGTATAATACGTTTAGTTATACAAACTTCAAAATGGTAACGCTGCATTTGCAAGCGTTTAAGTTTCAACAATTCAAGTTCAATTTCATTTAATGATGCATTAAGTTTCTCAATGTCTATTTCGTTATACCTATTTTGTTCGGTTGTTGTTATCAGCTCACAGTCTACAAGTGGATTCATAGTTAAATCCAAAAAGCGTTGTAGTCTTTCCATTGAAGTTTTTTTCTTCTCCTTATCAATCGGATTATACGGAAGCTCCAAGTTTACCTCATTTCCGTTTTGGGTTACGTTAGCCATGGAGTAAGCGTCAATAGCAGCGTACCAAGTAAAATGATATATAGTAAAAATAAAGACAATCGCTGCTATGAAGACGCTATAAATTACCAGCACAACATAAGCCAGAATTAAATAAACAAGTAAATAAATTTGCTGGTAATAGCCCCACGTAATAAGTTATGAAGTCAAAATATTCTTAGAAGCACAAGCAGTTTAGTTTTGCAGTTTAAGTTAGTTCAGCACTAAAAGTTCCAGTCTATTCAGACCATAGAATGCTTGTAGTTGTTCATTAAGTTACAAATCACTTAAAGGCATAAAAATTCACGTTTGTTCAGACCATCAATACCAAACTCCAATAGATAAATCCCTTGATGCACAGTACTGCCAGTTGATGAAAGAAAACATTCAAATATATTAAATATATTAAAAATTCTGGTTTATTAGATCCATGGTAAGCGCTTTCGCAATAAGCTTTTTCAAACCTTTAACATCCTTTTGCATCACTTCCTTTAAATACTACTACATTAATTGAAGCTGCCAATAATTTACTTAATTAATTCATTAAATCATTAAAAGCAAGTTACAATGCAGCCTTTACTTTTGCTCAAACGCTCTAGAATAAAATATGTGAAATACATAACTTAATGGCTGATACATCAACATTACTAACAATAAATTAAAACCATAGAATCATGTTTTATTATAAAACATATATAAAAAGAAGAATAAATGTACTTATATATATTTGTGTATGCACTGGGAACCTAAATTATATTCTATGTCTTCTATTTTTAAGTATGGGTTTTAAGGGCACTCTGTCATTTAACCCTGGGGGGATGTGTGCACTCAATTTAATTATCCACTGAGTTTCTACTGACTCGGTCTGATTTCTAATGTCACCCCCCCCTACTGGACGGTTCTAATACTTGTAAAACTGAAAATGTAAATGTATGTTCGGCACTAGTTTCCATTACATGTTTGGATAATGCATTTACTTCAGATTTAATACGTATTTGGTATATATGTTCACGAATACGTTGTTTTAACATGCGATTCGTTTTACCAACATAATATGAATTGCATAATGAACACATAGCCAAATATACTATGTGCTTGGTCTCACAATTTGCATTCACATTAATAATAAAACTGTCACCTGTCATTGGATGTACAAACATAGGTGTATCAAGTATATACTTGCAATAATTACATTTGTTGCAAGGCCTAGAACCCAAATTCTCATGCTTAATTTCATGATTTCTCGGTGTTGAACAACAGTGGATCTATGCTGCAGAATAGCAAATTTAAAATTGTGACCCGGGTGCTCTAAGATGTGCTTAGCCAATGCATTACTGGTGTCTTTTTTACCAATAGTATAAATGTGCTCATATATTCGTTGCTTTATTTCCCTTTCAGTTTTCCCGATATAAAAAGCATTGCATTGATTACACAAAGCTGTATAGGTAACGCTCCTGGTGTCACAATTAAATCTATAATTGATTTTATATATCTTGTTATTGATACTAAGTTGGTTACCCACTAATATATATTTACATTGGGGGCAGGCACCACATGTAAACATTCCTCTAACCCTGTCCAGGCATTGTTTTTTCTTCTCTAAAAGAGATTTCAGATTCTGCCCCCGCCTATAAGTGATTTTAGGCTTAGATCCCAAAACTTTAAGCAACATTTCTCCTCCTTTGATTATGTCCCAATTCTTATTTAACACATCTCTAATAAGGAAATAGTCTAAGGAATATGTACATAAAAAACTAGTTTGATAAACTCTAGCATTGTCATCTCTAACTGCTGCATCTTGGGCAGGAGAATTGACTTGATTAAGTGGGTTGTCTCCTTGCCATTCAGTTTGTCCCTTCAATAAAGGCATGAAGTATCCCAAACTCCTTTTATTCACTACTTCATTTTTAATCTTAATAACCAAGTTGAGAGGATAACCTCGGTTAATAAACATGCTTTGGAGTTGTTCACATTCTAATTTAAAGTCTGCGTCATCCGAAATCATTCTGGCAGCCCTAACCATCTGGCCTTTTACAACGGCCCTTTTCTGGTGGTAGGGATGGTTACTTGAAAAGTGCAAAAAAGTGTTTGAATATGTCGGTTTTCTATAAATTACACTTTTGTATCTACCATTTATTCTATCATTGATTAACAGGATGTCCAGATGACTAATAGACGTCTCTCCTATGTTGTAAGTAAACTCCAGAAAGTTGGTAGTCAGAGTAATGTTGTTAATACAGCTTGGTATAAGGGTTATATCCCCCTTCCAGACACAAAACATGTCATCTTGGTACCTTGTGTACCAGGAGACATTGTCCTGGAACAATGGATCTTTAAACAATGAATTGTGCTCCCAAAGTGCCATAATGGCATTGGCGAAACTCCTGCCACAGGGAGACCCCATGGCTACACCAGACTTTTGTAAGTAAAATTGTCCCTCAAAAACCATAAAGTTATTAGTTAAAACTATCTCTAGTAGTGTCTCAATTAAATAGATAGCATTCTCCTCCACTTTCTTGATCAGCAAAAATTCTCTAATCCACTCTATACCCACTCATTGCGGAATGACAGTGTAAAGATCCTTAATATCAATAGTTAAAAAACACCCATTTGGTTGATGTTTCAACATATTAATGTTCTTAAGGAACCCCCACGAGTCCTTACTGATCTGGGGCTCACTTTTGATGAGTGGTTTTAACACACTGTCGATGTATTTGGCACAACCATATGTGATTGAACCACGCCCATCGACTATGGGTCTAAAAGGGGGATATTCTAGTGCTTTGCAGATTTTGGGGGTACCAAATAAAGCTGGTGTTCTGGGTGCTATCATTGTGAAATACTGGTGTAAATCAATGTCCATGGAACCTTCTAAGAAGAAGTCATCCAATAGTGACCTAATCTTTTTATATGCTACGTTGACCTCATTTAAGCTAACTTGTGTGTAGGCAGCAGTATTAAGATGTTTAATCATGCTGTCAACATATATATTATGGACCATAAACATGAGGCCTCCCCTTTATCCGGTTTCATAACTCTTATATTGCAATCATTTAGCAAATTAAAAAAATTGCATTCTACAGCACTCATATTACTTTTTACAAGTTTATTCTGATGACCATGGTTGTCTTTTATAGCCCTAAAGTCCATCTCACACATTTTCTCCAAATTGTTCAAACAAAAATGAATCACTTATAGGCGGGGGCAGAATCTGAAATCTCTTTTAGAGAAGAAAAAACAATGCCTGGACAGAGTTAGAGGAATGTTTAAATGTGGTGCCTGCCCCCAATGTAAATATATATTAGTGGGTGACCAACTTAGTATCAATAACAAGATATATAAAATCAATTATAGATTTAATTGTGACACCAGGAGCATTACCTATACAGCTTTGTGTAATCAATGCAATGCTTTTTACATCGGGAAAACCAAAAGGAAAATAAAATAACGAATATATGAGCACATTTATGCTATTGGTAAAAAAGACACCAATAATGCATTGGCTAAGCACATCTTAGAGCTATTTTGCAGCATAGATCCACTGATATTAGAGGTGGACCTTGGCAAATATACTTAGAAATTGATGAGTTAATGTGGCAGATTAACACAAGGGCACAAACCTTTCCAGGCCTTAATGATTGCCTATCTATTAAATGCATCTTGAAGCTCCTTTCACTAAAAAGATGACCAGCTTGAATACATATTTTTAATTAATTTTTTAGGAAATTGGGTGAATAATTAATGTTTGTGTAACAATCTATGCTCACACAAAATACATATATATATATATATATATATATATATATATATATATATATATATATATATATTTTTTTTTTTTTTACATATTCTTAGGCCAACTGAGGATTAATCACCCACTTTATGGGTATTTAGTTCATCTTATTTTATTTTATTTTCTTTGTTGGTTGCTTTCATAATAGTATTAATTGTGTATATTTATACAATAGGATGTTAAAAATTCTTACACTTAAATTACGTTATATTATATAACTATTTTAAGAATCTGCATATATTTTTGTATTGCTTATTTTGATCCACTGACATTCCGACAAGCATACATTAAGCAATGAGTTTAAGTGTAGTGTGTTGATCGCTCTTAATATTAAGTAGTTTTTATTCATTTGTACATTTACATGTCATGTATTTTTTCAGAGGACCAGGTTTTTTGTCTTTGGTTGTTGGAGACATTTCATGAATTGTATGGTTTGGTGATTTATTTTATGAAATAGAATTAATGTTTACGTGTTAGTCACGTTGTCTTGTTAGCTATGCTAACTTGCCCAATTAAGTGTAAATTGGGTATAAAGGGAACCTAATTGAATTTTTTACTGTTTGTCTGAAGAAGGTAAGGCAAAGACCTTACCGAAAGCACTCACAATAAACAGTTTCGATCTGCTTGCTGGCTCTTATCGTTTTCCGTTCATTTTGTTTTTAATACTCGTGTTCTTAAAAATGTGTGTTATTTAGTGGGTTTTGCATTACAAATATTACTTATACCATGCTTTGCCATGTAAAATAGACTGTGCTGTGCTGGGACTCGAACTGGGAATGCCTGCTCGTCAGGTGAGCACTCTGCCCACTACACTATTGCTGACATGTTTCATTTGCATATATCATCCTTGTTATCCTCTTCAGCCTTTTAGGCTGCTTTCACCATGGCAAAGCAATGGGAACACCTGCACACCTACTGTTAGCTGTACTCAGAGCTTTATACAACAATATGGGGCTTCTTCTTTTCATCTTTATATCTTGTTGCTTTTGTATGCATGGGGGACTGTTGGTGGGGATATGTGGACACCTATGAGCAGTATCGCTCATTTATTTCCACTTTCTGCTGTTCAACATTGCAGGGGCATGTTTATTCTGTGGGCCCTGCTCTTGGACATGCCCCCTGCACTCATACACGCTCCATGTAAGCCTGGGGGCTTGGGCGGCGCGCCTTTATTACTATGCTTGGCACGCTGCCATCCTGCTCCTAAGCGGCCACTTCCGTGCAGGACTAGACTAGTCCTACACAGAAGATTACTGAATCCGGGGGAATGTTTTAAATTACTTTCCAGTCATAAACATATCTGATAAATGTCCATAAAAGCTTAATTTTTCTTGCAGTTCCTCCCCCAAATTTTTCAATGTGTTTTCAGTACTATAGCTATTGCACATCCTTTCTTCTATCATTTTATAATTTCATGGTAAAAGGAGCAAGGGTCCTTTATATATATATATATATATATATATATATATATATATATATATATATATATATGAATCTATATTATAACATCGAAGTCTAAAAACTTTGAATGTTATAATATTGAGCCCAGTACAGTGAAAGCTTGAAATACCTAGGGAAAGTATTCTTTGGGCCGATTGCTATTTCTTCAGCTCTGGAGCGAAGGTTACAGACCGGGTTAAGGTAAGTGTGCGAATGAAGTTGAGTGTGCGATTGGGCATGGGTTAGGTGATTTAGGGTTAGGCATGGGTCAGGTAAATGTGTGATTGTGTGGACGTGATGGTTAGGGAGGGGTAGGTGAGTTATGGTTAGGGAGCGGGTAAGGTGAGTGTGCAATAGTTAGGGACCTTAGGTTTAGGGTAGGGTTAAGGTAAGGTAAGTGGATAGCTAGTGGTGTATGTCTGGTTTAGTGCAGGGTTTTGTGAAGTGTATGTGTGTGGATTATTTATTGTGGTGTGTTTGAGTTGTGTGTATGTTTGTCGGAACAGCAATTTTTTTCCCTGGAAAAAAATCTGCTATTCTGACTGTTCGGTTTTCTGGTGTTTCGATTGAATAGGTTTGATATTATACCTTTCAAAGCTTTTAGACTTTGATGTTATAATATAGACCTATATATATATATATATATATATATATATATATATATATATATATATATATATATATATATATATATATATATATATATATATATATTTATATAAACATATTTACGTATACAAATATGTATATATATATATATATATATATATATATATATATATGTGTATATATATATATATATATATATATATATATATATATATATATATATGTGTGTGTAGGTCTATATTATAACATCGAAGTCTAAAAACTTCGAAAGGTATAATATCGAACCCATTCAAACGAAACACCAGAAAACCGAACAGTCAGAAATATCCGCGGTGGTGGTGCTGCGGTAGTGTTGTCGCCTCACAGTAAGATGCTGTCCAGTTCGATTCTCAGCTAGAGCGTCTTCTGTGTGGAGACATGCATGAATGGGCGTACCTTTGTTGAAGGTTGTGCATCAGGGCTGGCAACTCGGCACGTAAAATCTACTGCCAATCATTACGGACCGGAGTTCCGCTGTGATGACCCCTAACCGGGAAAAGCCGAAAGACACAACATTTACATATACAAATAAATTTACATAGGTATACAATCATTTTGATTAATTTTCATGCTTTATACATCAAATCTTGCCATTTTTATGTTGACTCCCACTACTTTTTCCATAACTATAATCTAATCTTATTTAGTATAAGTGACTATACCCATTTTCCATTAAACATAATTCTTTCATTCCACATCACCCAAATTATATAGAATATGTTCTTATCTAAATCTGTCTTTAAGTGTTAACTTATTTTTTCATAATATCTATATTCAGCTCATCTTTATGCCTTCAAACTTTTATTCCACAATTTTTTAACTCTTTCACATTTTAAGAAACATGTTCTGTTGTTTCTTCTTCCCCGCAATACAAGCATATTCTTTCATGTCTCTTTTTATAAGGTATATTTGTCTTAACAGGTCTTTTTTATTCCCAACTTCCACAAAACCTTGACATTCAACATTGTATTTATACCACCTATTTATTTCTTTAATTGCTTTAATCTTTGCTTTTGAAATGTTTTCCTATGGATTTATACAATAATATTTCTTCATAATATTATTATACCATTCCTGTATATCTTCTTCAGCTTCATCAGTTTTGTTTTCCACATTCTTATCTTTTGTTGATAGTTTTGTATCTCTTCAATTAAATATTCTTTTCTTCTTTTATTATTTCTTATATTTTCTCAAAATTCCTTGTACTTATCCTTCAGTATAATTGTTACTAATTTCTCATTCTTTTCACTTAACCATTTCAATACCTTATATTAGTTTAATGAAGCAGCATACAGTATTGGATTTATCATATTTAATGCTCTATTGTCCTTATCCATATAGAAAATACCCATTTTAACAAGATTTAGACTTGATCCCCATACAAAAAAAAAAAAAAAATTAAAAACAGCTTTTCATATTCTCTAGGAATCATGATGGCACTAGACAAATATGCTATATTTACCAAATAACAGTAAATTAATGAGATACACTTTTTCCCCATGCATTAATCTATACATTTTCCATAATATACAAATACCCTTTATTTAATTTATTATGAGATCCCATCCTTTCTTATGATCCTCTTTATCAAAATTTATACCTAAAACAAATATTTCCTTCACAGAAAATTGAATAATTGTAATTTTTATTGTGCCACCCAATCCTTTACATTTTTCTTTATTAAATATTGCAACTCTTTCTCTTAAACTTTCAGTTAAATAAATAATAATCGCTCTCATTAGAATACTTTGTTTTTAGTTTTTATAATAATATTATCTGTATAAGATATCAAAACTGAAATTTCAACCTCCTTTCAAGTTTCTTTACTTGCATTCTTCATTTTCTGATTTACCTCTCTAACTGCTGTAGTCATAACCAAAGCAAATTCAATGCTGCTCACAGGACTCCCTTGCCTTATACCACTATTCATATCTCTTTACTTATCCATCCATTAATTAAAAGTCCTTATTTTATTCTTCTCATTAGCTGTTATACACATTTGCTTGACTTTATTATTACTATTGTACATATCCATTATTTTCCACAAAATATCATGCTGTATAGAATCAAATGTTTTATTAATATAACCTACCATAAGTACTATATCTTCTTTCTTCATATTTATGTCATCTATAATTTATCTCACTATAATTAATATTTCCTGACATCTCTTTCCGCTTATACCATGTACACTTTCCTTCATGATATATTGCATCTTACTTTTAAATCTCCTTGGTATTATTTTTATAAATATATTATAGACTGTATTATTTAAAACCATTGATCTCCAATTTTTGTAACTTCTGTTTCTCCCACTTTTCATTTAAATTTTAATATTCTACTACCCAATTCCTTATATTTTAGTCCATTATTCAACCATTCATTAAATGGACATATTAAACAATTTTCTGCCATCTTTCTCAACTTTTATACATTTCAAATCCAGTGCCATCTGGGCCTGATACTGAGTCTACATTTAACTGTTTAAATGGTTTACTATCAAATGGGTGATCGGACTTCCTGCGATTTACATTAGCCCGAAAAGGCCCATTCAGTAACATTGAAAGAATGAATGACGAAATGTAGAAAGTCACAGCAGTGAATGCAATACAGCATTTGCTGGTGTGACTTTCTACATTTTCATGCAGATCCACAACAGTGGGGACTGAGAAATGTACCCTTTCTCTTACTGTAGTGCTATCTTGGAGTTTGTATATATAAGTAGCAGGGGTGTGGGGGCGCAGCCCCCAACATGGGGGGTGCAGGGACTTTACTGTGTTTTCCACAGTGATTCCTTTTGTGGAAGCATGGTGAATGTTCAAATTGTGTCAAATTAAAACATTCACCACTTCCGCGTTCAACTCTTTTGTTCTTCGCAGAAGTGGATTTTTGTTCTATGGTTCATAGAAACGATAATTTGCTTGAAGTGTGAATGACAAAATAGTAGTAAACCATTTAAATACCTTTTCTAATTCATATAAGGTAATCTCTTTACCAAGTTCTCTTTTATTTTGTTCAGTTTAGTTTTTAAATTCCTATTCCTTTATATCATGGCTCATTTTTACTAAATATTTCTTCTGCACAACTTACAATTTCCATAATTTGTTACTGACTTTTCTTATTATTGCCTTCTTTGTCATTCATTTCTCTTATTATACTAGTAGCCTATTTTGCTTAAACAAATGGAAACTTCTTTTCTCCCTTGTAAAATAATTTTGTTTATAGAATAGTTCTCTAAGTATATCATAATTTTCCCTGTAACACTCTTTTTCTTTTTCATAATAATTTATATTATTATTTCCCAAATTATTTACCACCTATCTATGCATTTTACCATTTTTCTTTTTTTCTTTTTCCTTTCTTTATTTTGCACAATAAATAACTATTGCTGTATTTTCTTTTATAAGCAATCCACCATTCTGAAAATTTGATGTAAAATACTGTCATATTAATATGATCCTTCCATAATTGCTTAATGTCTTTCTTTCCTTTTTCATTCTATTTCTTTTCATTTATTCTTTTTATATCTTTTGTTATCTTTATATACTTTTCATTGTAATATATCTCTACCCATATTGCCAAATGATCTGAAAAAACTGGCATCATAATTTCATCTTCCATTATACATATTCCTTCTGATACCCATTTCAGTTTTTAAAGTACTACTCCTATAAGTCCATAGTTTTTTGATCCATATAACTAATTTTCCACATTTTATTTCTATCATCTTTTCCTTTTTTCTTTTTATTACCCTTTAAATCCCAGCTGAAATCTCCTGTAATTATTATATCCATATTAACAAAGCATAAGTGCAAGTTCAAAAAAGCTTACACAAAATTTTCTTCTGTGTGTGCATTGTCACAGGCATGAACAGTTTTAGATTCAATAAGCTCAGTTTAGCAGCATGCTGTCATGCACACGCACGAGCAATTATGAAACCTTGCATGCAATGCATATTTTATGCAAATTAAGCAGGTGGAGTGACCCAATAATCCATAATGCACCCATAATGCATCCATGTAGACTCCGTGTCCGTGTTAGTAGTGTATGTGAACAATTTCCATATACAGGAGTCTGCACGAAAGAAGGGGTATAAAAGTGCTCAAATATGGTCATAATTCCCCTGAAAAGGTAAGATCCCATAAAAACATGTTTGAATCATACACTGTGGATGTCCAAATGCAGCAGGAATTATGTCAAATTAATATTATTTTTTTTAAAAAATTCTGGCGTATTTGCACAATGCACTGAATTGCACAAACATGTTTAACATAAAAATGAAAAAATATGTGAAAGAATAGTATAATGTACTCTAGAGAAAAGTACTATAAGACATTGCCTCAGGTTTGCACATTCTTGCTTTCATGCTGTTAACCAGCTTACATGCTATGAACCATGTAGTTTCTAGGCTGTCAGCATGAATATTATGAAAATGGATTTGTTGAATCACTAAAGGGAGCAACTGTGTATGGGTATCCACTTTGCCTAGGTTCCTATATGGTGTTTATATTCCCAGTGGATGTGGGTGATATCAGGAGGGTGTGTCATGTCACTTTTAGGAGTTTTCTGTGCTTAGTGTGCATATTTGCACAGCATGTTGCTTGCAAAAATGGTTTAGGTGTAGTTTAGCTTGTTCAAGCAATCAGACTACCCACGTCCCAGTAATGAGTTAGACAGCTATAAATGGAAACCAGATATACTCAATTAATATACAGTTTTGCATAGCTATGCTTAACATCATGAAAACAAGGTAAATCCATGTTTAAGCAATGCTTAGCAATGCACAAACATGGAAAAACTGTTACCCATGTTTAAGTGATGCTTAGCATTGCATAGCTTTTCTAAATATAGCAATAATTGAATTTAAAGTGAATGGATGTTTCAGTGACCTAACATATTTTCATAGAAATAAAAGCTACCACTGCCTAGGACTCAAACCCTGGACCTACTACACTATAGGTCATGTCTTAACCTATCTTGTCACTCAAGTAGTAAGGGGAACTCATGTATTTTCACATATAATAAGAAAGTGCTACTGTAAGCGTAACACAGCTTATCTGCATGGGTTTATGCAGTTGCCCAGTACTGCTCAGCTAAAATAAATGAAAGCATCCAGTTTTTATTTTTAAATGTTTAGTGCATGTAAACCTTCTTATTAGAAAGGCTCACCCAGACTCTGCTACACTTTGCTGTGAGGGGAAGGTTAGTTTGCTTTTTATTTGTTGTATTACTTTATTGCCTTTTTCTATTTTGAATACTGTGATTTGTTTTATTTACCTTGTGTTTTACTTGTATTCTGCTTTTAACTGCATATTAAAATTTGAAAAGAGACCACAGCTCTGTCTTTTTTGAGTCAGGCAGAATTTTTTCCCCGCCTGGTTATTGTAGTGTTCTTAAACACCACTGTCTTTCTAGTTGCTTTCCCCTTGTGTTAATTTGACCATATATCTCATTTCCTCTCTGTTTTTACTGGCTTGTGTGAGTAAGCACAATATTATCATTTTGTGAAATCACTCTCCTTCAACTATTTAAATTTATTGTCCATCCTACTGTATTCCATAGTACCAGAATACAAAAGTGACCACCCCCTTTCAATCTATCTTGCTGTTTTAAAAAATAGTGACTCTTCACTAAAACTTAACTTTTTAGACAGTTAAAACTTAAGTTATCTAATTTCATATCTAACTCCTCTAGTGCACACTGCAGTGTTTAGGATAAACCATTTTTTCATCTTACCTTTAAGCATCCCTGTGACTAGCACTTGCTTTAAAACCTGCTGGAAAACACTAGGAAGTCTTAAACTGATACAAGCACTCAACTCTCCTTGTTAATAAGGAGAAATTAATCATAGGCACTAAACAGACTATAATTGCAAATTACCTTGCTAAGGTAAGGGAAAACAGCTCTTGTACTTTACAAAAAAAAGCACCAAACCAGGCATGTCCAATGGTCAGCTTCCGGTGATTTCTCCTGTCCACCTGGTGAATCTGGGCATACTAGGGCAATGCAGCAATTGCCTCATGTACACAGGCAACCCCCTCCTCCTACCACTCAACACTACAACCTGCGAGAGATGCACTAACATAGCCGAACTGGAAGCAAAGCTCTCCCCACCCATGATTGTGCTAGACAGTCAAGAGGAGAAGGTTAACACCCACACTACACCTCAAGCAACACATAGCCCTTCTAAACCCATACCACCAACACCCACCACATAGCAACATTAAACCCACATATGTGGAGGCCCTTAACAGTAACCTGCCCAAGCAATAAGGACCTCCGAAGCTGAAACGCAAAAAAACACCAATCACAACCAAAGTGTCATATAGTTCACAACACCAGTGTGCCACCCAAAAACAGCCCCTAAGGCAGGGCAACGTACCCAACACTTTAGTCATAGGTGACTCTATAGTCAGGCACACTGATGTCCCACTCAACAGGCTGAACAAGGAAAAAATTACAGTCAGCTGCTTGTCGGGTGCCAGGATCCACCACATAACGCATGCAGTCAAGTCACTCCACAAAAAGTACAGATATGACTCTGTCATTGTCCATGTTAGAGTAAATGACTTAAGATGTACCTCCATGGACTACATGAAAAGAGACATGGAAGAGCTCTCAGATCATGTGACCCAGGCAGGTATGACCCTAGCCCTGAGTAGCATCCTGCCTTCGCCCAGAATGATACAACAGTATATGGACAAAATGATTGACTTCAACAACTGGGCTAAGCTTCTGGTGTCATTCAAAGGGGATCCAGTATCTGTCTGCCTGGGATGACATGATCAACAGACCAAGATGCTTTGCCAGAGATGGTCTGTACCTGTCACCCCTGGGATTCAGGTTACTGGCTAATGCTCTTGCCAACCCTATAGTGCCTTTTTTAGGCAAAGTTCAAAGGACAAAACCACCACTGTAACAGGTACAAGCATGCAAAATCTGAAGGGAATGCTACTCAATGCTAAAAGTCTAAACCTCAAAATGCACTCTTTCGAGGCACTCCTAAAAATGAAGAACATCGATTTCTATGCAGTAATTGAGACCTGGTTCAAGGCTCCCGAAAGCACCCCTACAATAATAGGCTACAACTCTTACCACACTTTCCGGCACCAAACCAGGACCAAAACATTAAAGGTGGAGGAGTGTCCATATTCACCAAAGATATTCACAACACTAGGCTAGTTGCCCAACACAATGCATCTGAAATTCTCCAGGTGCAACTAACACTAGGTAAGACTGCAATCCAAATTATAGCTTGCTACAGATACCCCACCATGCCCCAAGATTCTCTTTCTTACCTTCTGCTAAGGTACATGCCCTTGTCAAGGCAATCAATTCTGCTGCTTGTGCAGATAAGTTGTGTGGTAAAGATTTTGCTTCTAAAGTCTCAGTATCAGAAACGACTGCATACCCCACTAGAGTCCGTCCTGTAGGACCCCTCCTGCACGAGCCGTCCACATAGTATGTCACCTCGGCATCATCCAAGGGAACATCTGTAAGGTCTTGTCTAGGTAATGTCTTTTGCTCAATCTCCTGCAGGCAGCAGTCCGGTTTGCCATCTGCAGGGGTTGGGAGCAAGGTTGACGGATTCAAAGTTGTGCATCGTTCAATTGTCATATGAGGTTGGCTCAACAGTATAGTCATACAGGAAAGATGTCTAGCAGGAGAAAGATATGCTACTTTTTCTTGCAGTAAAATAATTGTGACTGCATGAGGCACTCTCAATGTGGGAGGGTGGAACAACACTACTGAGGCTGAAGCCTGCACTGCCACTGCAGCTGCAACTACTGCTTGCACACAGTGGGGCAAGGATCGCGCCACTGGGTCTAACTGTGATGAATAGTAAGCTATGGGGCATTGTTTGTCCCCATGCTGCTGTCAACACTGATGTCATATAACCTTGCTTACAGTCTACAGTTTGGAAAAATCGCTTATGATAATTTGGTAATCCTAAAACTAAGAAAGATGCTATCAGTTGTTTTAGCTTGCAGAAAGCTGCTTCTGCTTCTGGTGTCCACTGTAATAAATCCTGTGCTGCCATCGGCTTTTTGAATATCAAATTAGTCAGTGGAGCAGATTCCAAAGCATAATTTGGTATCTAACTCGGACAAAAATTAGTAGTTCCCAGGAAGGACATAATTTCCTTCTTGGTAGTTGGTCTAGGTGCTTGTAATATTGCTGTTTTTCTGTCTTCATCTAATATTCTGCCTTCTTTGGATATTATATATCCCAGGTATTTAACTTGTTTCCTCCAAAATTGCAGCTTGTTTCTGTTTACCTTGTGTCATTGAGTAGCTAAAAATTGCAATAATGCTATGGTATCCTCTCTGCATTCTTGCTGGGTGGGGGCTGCCAGCAGAATGTCGTCTACATAAAGTAAAATCTGACTACCTTTCGGTGGGATAAATCCCGCCAGGTTGCTTGCCATTTGTTGTGCAAATATTGTTGGACTTTCACAATATCCCTGTGGTAATCTTGTATATGTATACCGTTTCCCCTGAAATGTAAATGCAAACCAATGTTGGCTGTCGGGGTGTATCGGTATTGAGAAAAATGCATTACTAATATCTACCACAGAGAAATACTTTTGCTGAGGCTTTAAATAATTCAGTAACATGTGCAGATCTGGCACCGTTGGTGCCCTGGGTATAACTACATTATTTACAGACTGTAAATCTTGGACCATACGCCATTCCCCGTTTGCTTTCCTGACAGGAAATAAGGATGTATTACATGGTGAATCGGGAGATTCGATTAAAACTGCTTCCTTAAGTAAGGCTGCTATTATAGGTTTGATCCTTATCTCTGCATCCTTTCTCAAGGGATACTGTCTTTTCTGAGGTCTAAATGCTGATTTTGGCGTAATAGTAACTGGTCCTGCTGTTCGAATAATTCCTACATCTGATTTCCCTGTTGGCCAGAGAGTCTCTGGTATGTCTCGCAAGGCTTTTTCCTCTTCTTCCAAAAAGAGTAATACTCAGCTATTCTCACTGGCCTGTGTTATCCAGTTCAATTTCTGCTTTTGTACTCCTTGTTCGGAGAGTTCTAACTCTGTCTGCTTTTCCCACCTTGTGACTTTTTCTCCTAAGTTTGCCCACTTAACTTCTATTTTTGGTTAAGCTAACATGTGGCAATCGGTTAGATTTGTAAAGTGCTAAAAATTCCTGGGGTAATGAACAGCTTATTACACTGTTTCCTTCTGTGTCCCAGTGCAAGTTTCGTAACACTAGCCTGTTTTCATGGTTTTGAAACAACTTCTGCTCATATTCTTTATCAGCTCCTGGTCTATTACAGTAATATAGAGTACAATGCAACAAATGTTGTTTGTCAATGTCAAGGGAGGGGTATTTACTGATGGCTACGTTCATCAGTTCTTCGGTTACTGCTCCTGGACCAGTCGTAATCAAGTCCTGGCTGTACCAATAATATGTCTCACCCTCCGGTCGCACTACAAAAGTATCCATTTGTCGCTGTGCTTCCATACCCTGCATGGTTGGAACTACGGCTATGCTAAATATCTGCATTAAGTCTCTGCTCAAGAGATTTACTGGGCATTTTGCGGAAACAACAATTTTACTTTTCTGGGTCATTCCTGAAACGGGGTCAGTTATTGCTATGTCATGGGAGAGTGGCTCCTGATACAGCTGCCCATTAGCTGCTTTCACTAGTATGTAATCTGGTGATTCTGAATCTTCTGGTAATTTGGAGGGATGTATCAGGGTCCATGAAGCCCCTGAGTCACACAAAAATTTGACTTCCCTCCCCTCTACTAGAAGCGTAACTTCCGGTTTTGTGTCTGCTAAGTAGAGCTCTAGGCTCAATAATGCTAAGTCTAAAATCTCATTTTCTTCAACATCTATAAATTCATGTACATCCTCTACCCCTTCTGTCACATCCTCTACCCTTGCTACCACATTCACATTTGTCTTTTCCTGTTTGATCTCATCCAGTGATTCCTGACTATCATATAGTCATTCCTCATCCTCCTTATCTTCCGTAGTCTCCTTTTTATTTAGCCTGCAATCCCTTGCCAAATGTCCCTTTTTTCTGCATTTAAAACATTCACCCCTTTTCTTTCTTTCTTCAAAATCTTCTGATCATTTATCAGATTGTTTGTTTCCCTGAGCATTTTTCTTACCCTTTCTCCCGGTTTGTACTACAAAATCTTCTGACCCATCTTCTGCTGCAAATACTTGAGTTTTCTTCTTCTTTTTACTATTAAAATGCCTTTCTGCATGTCTTGCATATTCAAGTAATGGCTGCAATCTCCTTGTACGATGATCTACCATGTGCTTTGTAATAAAGCTGCTAATGGGAGTTATACTACCTTTTAAGAATGCATTCTTTAGCTGCTGCTCATATGGGGAATCATGTGTTTGATTTTTGGGTATCTGCATTCCGCAGTGGTTATTAAAACACTCTAATAATCTAGCATAATATCTATCAACCGTTTCACCTTCTTGTTGTATGCACTGATTAATGCAAGTCCAATCAGCCCTAGGCTTCCATTTTTCAGAGATTCGGTCTGTCAGACCTTTTACTCTGTTATCCAATTCTGCATTACTATGTGGGAGTGGTCTAAGCTCTGTGTCACCGGGATTCCAGTCACCACTGATCATGTGCCAATCTGGACCTACAATTTGTCTAACTACTTTTCCTACTTCCTCTCCATTCAAATAGTAACTTAACCTTATACCCTGTAAGTCTTCTAAAAATTTTCTAAAATTTACTTTCGGATGGGGAATTCCCTCCATGGCTTTCCGGATATCTTCCGGTGTCCATGGTCTATAAACTATAAGAGTTGAATCCTGTCCTGCCTGTCCTGCCTCAGGATTTGGTACTTCTATGAGTGGACATATCTCTTCCTCACTCATAGCTTGTGATTTTCTATTCATTTCGTATAATTCAATCTCCCCTCTCAAGTTACGTGTTCGAGACCTAGTCTCGATAGGATCCCTGACAAACGGTTTTGATGTTGTAGGAACAGTTGGGTATAGCGGAGGTGGATCAGCTTGTCCACTCGCTTCATATTCTGGTAAGGGAAGTGGAGGGGGCAAAGGAGGGGCCGTTGCTATTACCAAGTTATTATCTTCTTTGTCTAAGAACATTGCTTTTGAATTTTTAATCTTTTGTTCTCTGCGATTTGCTTCCTCAAGCCACCTATGTGCCTGAGGTACTCCTAATTGTCGTTGCTTTTTTAACTGACCTTTTGCTTCTGTTTTAAGTTGTCTGACAAGTTTAATAAGTGCAAGTTTATCTAAATTACCATCAAATTTATATTTATCAACCCATTTCGTATAGTACTTAACATTATCGGCACGCTGTAATTGCATATATTTCGCGTCTTCAGTTAGGGGTGGGTCTCGGGAACTTTTCATGCACTGATTTCCCATTTGCCTTAGCTAAGCTGTAAATTGTTACATAACCCTTCTTATCACGTGGTACCACAGTTCTACACCTTTCCACAGTTTATCTAGAATAACTGTCTACCTATTCTGTTTCCCTGATCTATGACAAGACAGTAACCTTTTTGTCCCTGATCTGCACAAGCAAATCTTCCTGACAAAAAACAGTTCTGCAACTAGTCCCTGATCTTAAAACAGAAAAAAGGCAAATTCCTCCTTACCTGACCCTCCGTGAGTTGATCCACCGGATCGTTGACTCGTCCTCCAATCCCATATCAGAAACAGTGGCTGGCCTCTTTCGAACGACAATTCAGTCGGAGGTCTTTCAAAACAGAAGAGCCGATTTGGCCTCTTCTCCATACGGATACATGCCACCGGGCCCAATTCTGACCTAGGCCTAGAGCGAGAGGTACTTTCCGGTCTGAAGGACCAAACTGTCAAAGGAAAAATATACTTTAAAAATGATCAAAACACGATAGGTTCAGGTTAAGGCACTTTAATCTTGCAGCAAAAGACAAAAACATGCTATTACAGAGTTTGTCTAACCAGAAACAAGAAATACTTTCATTTTTATACATTCTCTAACAAGACATTGCCTACCAAGCTGACGTAACAAATTACCAGTCTTTTCATCATCACTTGTTGACCATCAGTCTCATGAATTTCTGCTGATTTATCAATTTTTGTGAGAAACTTCCTAAGGAAAACAACATGGCCTTGATTACCACCAGTTAGATACATGTTATGTTGCCATTCAAGGTACTATGGCTAATTCAAGCACAAAACTAACAGTTCATTTCTCTAATAATCCTTTGTCTACATTATCTCTAAGCTTCTGCAGCTGTACATGTTCTCATGCTTCGAACAGAGATGATTGTTTAGAATCATTATATTTACAGAATATAGCATTGTTCATTCATTTGTTCCTGACCTAGCAGATAAGCACCTGTTTCTCAAGTACATTTCCAAAAAGCATAAACACGAATATTGCTGTGCTATCAATTACTAGGTCAGAGGGCATCTTGCAAGTTTCAGAAAGCACACTGCAGTTTCAAAAAGCATCTTTTTCAGTCTCATATGAAACTCAATTTATATATAACACTGCATGTAAAATAGAATGAAAAACGTGTTACTTCTCCTAACTATTAATTTGCATTAAGCATACACACATTAATACATATTTTTCTAACACCCTGGATGAACTAATCCTTAGTCCCATCAGAGGCTCAATAACCTAGACCTGGTCATTACCAACATGGAAAATCGATGCTCCACCCTATGGTCATCCCCTCGTTTCTCAGGTCTGACCATAAGCTAATCACCCATAACATCCACATCCCACTCCTACCCCCCCAGTAAGGAAACCTCTGTAAAAAACTTCTCCAAAGCCAATGTAATGCTACTCAAGTCAGAAGTGACAAACCTCATGACACACATGCAGATGGGAGCTGAAAGTTCGACTGCTGAGTCCTATACTAAGGCACTATATGAGCACATCCACTCGTACATGAATTGTGCCATCCCAAATAGAACCAAGAAGCTCTTCTCCAAAAAAAGAAGCCAATCTAGTGGTCCCTTGCCATAAACAAACTTTACAACAAAAGGAAGAAACTGTTGCAGAAAAGAGGAAAATCCCAGGATGCAAAAAACTCCCTTACCAGCCTCAGTAAGAAGTTGAGATCCCTCATAAAATCCTCCAAAGCTAGTTATGAAAATAAAATTGCCAAAGATTCTAAAGATAACCACAAGGCATTCTATAGCTATGTCAAAAATCTAAATGGCAATGCTCAGATCTGCTCTGAGCTATAGCAGAATGGCATTAAATATACTGATCCCAAGGATATTGCCAATATCCTGGCAGATTGATTCAGTGCAAACTTCACCCCTGTCTCACCCCCTAAAGGGCCCATCTTAATACCGAAAGATTGCCAAATTCCAGTAATAATGGCCACACATGTAAAAAAATGCAATCTCCAAAGCTAAGAATATAGCATCCATGGGACCAGATGACATCCCAGGCTGTGTACTACATGAACTACAAAATTAACTGGCACTTCACTAAGTATCATGTTTAATCATACCCTCACCTCAGGCTTCATGCCCACTGAGTGGTACACAGCTACAGTTATCCCACTCCACAAGGGGAGATTCACCTTGGATCCCGGGAACTACCGCCCCATCAATCTGATGAGCCTGATCTGCAAGGCCATGGAATGTATTATCATGGAACCTATAAACAAAGACATTGGCAACCTTCAAATACTGGACCTCATGCAGTTTGGTTTCGAGAAAGGCCAATTTTTTCTCCTGAACCTGATTGACTTTTTTGAATCAGGCTTCAGAGCCATGGACAAGAGTAAGGTGGTCCACACAGCCTATCTGGACCTCGCCAAGGCCTTCAACACCATTCCCCACTCTGGAATCATAGATAAACTTACTAAGCTGGGCATTAATCCCTACGTCACTCGATGGGTTGTCAACTGGCTTACTGAAAGAACCCACACTGTAAAAGTAGCTGACTCCCAATCCAGCTCTAGACAAGTGACAAGTGGTGTACCTCAGGGTTCAGTCCTGGGACCGCTCTTGTTTGGCATCCACTTTTCTGAAATACAGGCCAACACTAAGGGACTCTGGATAACAAAGTTCACAGATAACTGCAAACTGGGAGCCATTATTGAATCCCTAAATGATGTGGATATTCTACAAAAGGGCCTTACAGAAACAGATGCTTGGTTCCAGATCCATGGGCTCAAGCTTGATGCCAAGAAATGTATAGTTATCCCCTTTGGGAAAAAACATGTACCTGTGAATTACCACTTAGGTGGCAGTACACTAAACAGTGAAAGTGTGATAAGACACTTATGACACAGGTGGACAGTGGTCTCACCTTTGATAACCACATCACCACAACAGTCAGGAAATCCTTCTATGTGGCACACCTCATCACTAAGGGCTTTTCATCCAGAAAAAAGGAGGTCATTGTACCACTGTACTCATCCCTTATTAGACCCATTATAGAATACAACGCCCCATTTGGTATGTACCTCTCAAGACATCTGCAACAACTGGAAAGGCCGCAGAAATACCTCACTAAAAGAATCACAGGCCTAAAGCAGATGCCCTATGCTGACCATCTAAAAAAACTCCACCTATACTCTGTCGCTTATCGTCTACTCAGAGGTGATCTCTGCTTAACATAGAAGAGCATGTCAAACCCAGAGGTGTTGGACATGCTACACTTAAAGAAATCCCAATCCCTCAGAGACACACACTCCAGGGATCTAAACCTTGTCATCACAATGAGCAAAACATGCTGGAGGGATAAGTTCCTGACCCAGAGACTACCCAGACTCTGGAATAAACTGCCCATACATGTCAAGCAGAGCTTCTCTTTGGCCCTCTTCAAAAGGAATCTTGATGATTGGATGGGCGATAGGAAATTCACCCCGGGGATCACGTCAGTCGACCTGCTAGACAGGGGTCCAGGGAAGTAAAACTGTGGGAAGAAATAGCCAGGGAATTGTTATGGCTAGGCTTGTATAGGCCCTAGGACCGATAGCCTAGTACCAACCTATGAACCTATGAGCCATGTTGCTTAGTGTCATGCAAACAAAGAAAACCCATGTTTAAACACTGCTTAGCAACATGTGGCTTTTCTAAATATAATCGCAGAAACTGAATTTAAAGTGAACGGATGTTTCAGTAGCCCAACACAGTTTCATAGCAGTATATCTAAAAGGTATCACTGCCCAGGACTCAAACCCAGAACCTACTATGCTATAGGTCATCACTCAATCTATCTCACCCCAAAAGGAATGACACATATAATGCAAAAGTGCTACTGTAAGTATAGCGCGGCTTCACTGTATGGGTTTGCATGGTGTCCAGCATCATGCAGCTATAACAACTGAAAGCATCTGGTTTTTATTTTTAGATGTCTGGTGCAGGTCTGATGCATGGGTGTACAGAGCTAAGCATAGCTAAATAACACGGCACATCGAGCAATCATGGACATAAACAGAAAACAAAAAATAAATCCAAGCTAGTGCAATAGTTGCATACACAGCTCCGGAAATATTTGTTATACTCCTTTCAGTTAGGGTGATGGGTTAAAAGGTATGTGCGTGTGCCATCGGTGTTACGCAGTTTCATTATCTGTGTTGTTATTGTTTAGGTTTTGTGCCACAAACCTCCCATAGGTACACCGCACCATTAATATGCATGACGCACTGCCAAGGGAAGATTGTGGCCGTGTACATGGACACATTCTGTGTAGGCTGTCCTTCTCTTTACTAGTTACACATGCATATAGAGCAGTAATTCTGTACACCTTTTCTTGCCATCTTAAATCTATAATTGCTGTTCTTCCTATGTTTATTAGTATAACATCCAAAATTTTAATTACCCTTCTACATAAAATTGCTATTCCTAAGCACTGATCATTCACTGTACTATGTTATTTCCCCATCCCACAATGTTTGTGTCTTTAGTCTTTCTTCGTGTGTCAAAATCTTATGTCTTCCAAAATAATTATATCCACATCACATTTGCACCATTCTAAAATTGCTGTTCCTCTAATATTATTTTTTATACAATCAACATTCACAGAAAGAATCCTTAAGTTATTTATTTCTGTATTTCTTAGTTTAGGAGATATCATCCTGTACTAATCCCTTATAAGAAAGGCTTCATCCATTCCCTTTATTTTTCTTTATGTTAGTAGCTTTAATTTTTTTTCTATTTTAAAATATTCTACCAATATAAGTCTCTGTCCCTCTTACCATTTCCCAACTTACATCCTCTTTATCACTAACTTCTGATTCTGTCTCTACCTTTCTCAGCATTTCTCCTTTTTCTACATTGTTGTCTGTTTCTAGCTCCTCTTTAATCCTATCTTTATTTTTCTCTTAGGTTCATAGGTTCATACTAGGCTATCTGCCCTAGGGCATTTATAAGCCTAGCCAGAATATGTTTGGCTTTCGCTACCCATTTTAAATTTATTTTGCTATGCCCTTTTTCGAGGTTAGTATACTGTGCCTTTGTCTAACAGTGACACAGAAGTGATACCCGGGGTAAACCTACGATCTCCCATCCACTCATCAAGATTCCTCTTGAAGAGAGTCAATGAGGGACTCTGCCTAACCTGGACTGGGATTTTATTCCAGAGTGAAGGGAGCCTCTGGGTTATGAATCTGTCCCTCCAGCATGTCCTATTTATTTCAGTGCTGAGGTTGAAGTCTCTTGAGGGCGTAGCTCGATGGGATTTGGATTTTCTGAGGTGCAGCATGTCCATTAATTCCGGGTTGGACATGGCTTTATACATCAGGCACAGATCGCCTCTGAACAGGCGGTATGCCACTGAGTAGAGCTGGAGTTTCTTTAACCAGGCAGCATATGGCATCTGTTTGAGCCCTTTGATCCTCTTGGTGAGGTACTTTTGGGGTCTTTCCAGTTTCTGCAGGTGTCTGGTAAGGTACATCCCAAAAGGGGCATTGTACTCAATTATGGGCCTAATGATGGATGAGTAAAGAGGCACGATGACCTCCCCTGATCTAGATGTGAATCCCTTCATGATTAGGTGGGCTATATAAAATGTTTTTCTAACCACTTTGGCCATGTGGTTGTCAAATGAGAGATTGCTATCAACTTGGGTCCCCAGGTCCCTAATTACTTCTTCTGTACTTAATGGATTACCACCTATGTGGTAATTTGTCGGCACTTTGTTTTTGCCAAAGGGGATGACTATACACTTTTTGTGTATACTCTTCTCTTTTTCTAGACCTGTCAAAAGCCTTCGACATGGTCAACCATACACTTCTTCTACACATATTAAAATCCCTTGCCTTAGATTTCTCTTCCTTAACCTGGTTCTCATCCTATCTTGAAAACCGACAACAAGCAGTACTATGGAAAAATTCTCTATCTGCTCTACTACCCATCTCTTTAGGAGTACCTCAAGGATCTATACTAGGCCCACTCTTATTCTCTATCTTCATTAATGATCTCCAATCATCTATCCAAAACACTACCTGTATACAATATGCAGATGATTCCACCATTATTTGCACAGCTTCCACTCAATCTGAACTCCAGTCACTGACACAATCTACCTTTTCTACCGTCGAACAGTGGTTCTCAAAAAGATGTCTTCTCCTCAACCCCAAGAAAACAAAACTTTTACTATTCTCACCTACCCACAAATCTTCTCAACTAAACTTTACTATTACTGCAAGTGACATTTCCCTCATCTCCCCTGACTCTACTACCAAACTGCATGGTGTCACTATTGATAATAATCTTAGCTATGATTATCACATCAATAACACTATAAAAGCAGTTAATAAAAAGATTGGTTCACTGTACAGAATTAAACCCTTCCTTACACCAGAAGCACGGACCACCTTAGCACAGTCACATCTTATCTCTACCCTACTGTATGCTTCCTCCATTTACACTAACCTCTCTAAAAGCAACCTTAGGAAACTGTCTACATCCTACCACAACATAGCTCGTTTTGCCACAGCATCCCAGTATAGAACACACCACTGTATAAACTTAAAACAGTTACACTGGTTGGAACTTCCTAATAAACTTATCTATCAACAACTATTAATAACACATAACATTCTATATCAACCATCAAAGACACCTGCTCTTAGTAACCTCTTGACCCCCTATAATAACTTGAAACAGCTGCGCTCCGCTGAAAAGCTACAAGTCAACACAACTAGGATCACAAATTCTGCAGGTAACTGCCTTTTCTCCAACTCAGTAGGCAAAATATGGAATAACCTCCCTCACACATTACCTCTTGGCTCCTTTCATCTTTTTAAAAAACAACTTCTTTTACATCTGAACAACTTCTGGCTTTGCTCTTGTACCAATCCAGACTAATCTACTTTCTTCATTTTACTATCATAATTCCTTATTTCAAAACTGTAATCTTTCTCTGTGATCACAAATGACTTAATGACTGTACGACTGTACTGCTACTACTGTTCTCAAAAAAAAAAAAGTACAAACATTGTCTTTTATAAGTATGTATATACATTTTAAAATATGTAAACAATTAATGCCTTTCTCAATACGTAGATAGTACTATGTGTTTTTTATTACTTTATCTAGACTAATATGTATGCATTGTTGCTCACTGTCTGTGTCTCAGACATTTATTGTAATTGTTTAATCTCTATAACCTTGTTTTAATCTGTGGATCTGTGAATAAAAATAAAATAAAATAAATTTTTGGCATTTAGCTTGAGGCCATGGCTCTGGCACCAGTTGTCTGTTTCTATGAGGCCCTTTTGGAGGATGCTTGTGTCGGCTGGAGAGTCGATTATGGCACCCAGTTTGCAGTCATCTGTGAACTTGGTCAGCCACAGTCCTTCCATGTTGGCCTGTACCTCCGAGAAATATATACCGAACAAGAGAGGTCCCAGGACTGAGCCTTGTGGGACACCACTTGTAACTGGTTTGGAGTCTGACATGGCTCCAGCAATTCTAACCACGTGGGTTCTGTCCTTGAGCCAGTTTGCAATCCATCTAGTGACATAGGGGTTTATATTTAAGCTGGTGAGCTTATCTATAATGCCCGAGTGGGGTATTGTATCGAAGGCTTTTGCGAGGTCCAGGTAGGCTGTGTGGACCATCTTCCCCTCGTCAATGGCCTTGGTGACTGTTTCAAAGAAATCAACCATGTTTAAGAGGCAGGATCTGCCCTTAACAAAGCCGAACTGGGTAGGATCCAGTGTCTGTAGGTCCCCAATATCTTTATTTATGAGGTCCATGATGATCCTTTCCATAGCTTTGCAGACCAAGCTAGTCAGGCTTATGGGCCTATAGTTTCCAGGATCCGTTGAGGCACCACCTTTATGGAGAGGGACCACTGTTGCTGTACGCCACTCTTTGGGCACATATCCTGTAGTAAGGCTGAGATTGAACAGTAGTTTTATGTTTGGGTTTAGCTCCTTTTAGAGTTCATGTAGGACGCAGCCCGGGACACCGTCTGGTCCCATTGATGCTGTGTTTTTTGCTTTGGAGAGGACGGCTCTTACCTGAGCATCTGAGATGTCAGGGGGGCAGCACTCTGCTGGGATAGATATTTGCCCTTTTGGTGGGGAGGTGGGGGAGAAGTTTGCACTGAACCTGTCAGCTAGGATGTTGGCAATGTCTGTGGGTTCGGTGTATTTTTTGTCATTTTGGACTAATTCTGAGCATATCTGGGAATTACCACCCAGGTTCCTAACATAACTAAAGAAAGCCTTGTTATTATCCTTAGTGTCCTGTGCAATTTTTCTCTCGAAGCTGGCCTTAGACAATTTTATGAGTGCCCGTAGTTTTTTGCTAATACTGATCAGTGATGCCTTCCCTTTTGGGATTTTGCTCTATCATTTAGTAGCTTCCTCCTTCTATTGTATAGTTTGTTTATGGCTGGGGTCCACCAGACAGGACGTCTGCCTTTGGAGGATTGGGTCTTGGTTTTATTTGGGATCGCATGATCCATGCATTCCTGAAGGTGTTCATAGAATGCATTTATAAAGGATTCTGCGGTCTGGGCCGTATTTTCCACAGGCCCGGGGGCTTTGAAGGATTCCACCTCGGTTTTGAGGAAATTTGCTTTAGAGAAGTTTTTCACTGTGGTTTTCTGGGCAGGGGGTGGGGTCGGGATGTGAATATCCAGTGAGATTAGTTTATGGTCTGATCTTACCAGTGAGGGATACACGTCTGGTCTGGAGCATAGAGTCCCCATGTTGGTGATGATCAGGTCCAGTATGTTTTCCCCTCTTGTGGGAGTGGTAGCAAGTTGTTCCATAGCATTTGAGTTTATAAATTCTAGGAACCTTTGGGCTAGGGTGTTGGAGCTAGAGTAATGCTCCCAGTCTATGTTTGGGTAGTTGAATTCGCCCAATATAATGGTGTTTGGAGAGACCTTCATATTTTCCAGTGTTCTCAGGAAGGCCAAGTGGGGTTCCTGGGTTTGGGAGGGTGGTCTGTAGCAGGCTATAAACTGGATGGCAGTTTTACCCACTGTTAGTTGCACATGGATAGTCTCTGATGCTTCGTGCTTTGCCACCAACCTGGAGGTGTGGGTATCTTTGATGAATATTGATACTCCCCCTCCTTTTGTGATTCGGTCCATGTTTTGGGGCCGAAAAGCATGGTATGAGGTATAACCTGGTAGTGCTGGGGTGCTCTCGAGAGCCCAGAACCAGGTTTCTGTTACTGCACATATATCGATGTTCTCCATGCTAAGGAGAGCTTCGAGTGCGTGCATCTTGAGGTTTAGACTTCTGGTGTTGAGTAGCATTACTCTTAGTTTCTTATCCCTTGTGATACCTATGGAGGTGGGTTTGTCTTTTGAGCCTTGCCTAAAAAAGGCACTATGGGGGTAGCAAGAGCCTTTGCCAATATTCGAAAGCCCAGGGGTGACAGGTGCAAGCCGTCCCTAGTGAAGCATCGTGGCTTGTCGAGCATATCATCCCAAGCTGACAGGCATTGGATCCCCTTTGAATGACACCAGTACTTAAGCCAATTGTTGAAATTGATCATCTTGTCTTCATATTGTGGCATCATTCTTGGTGAGGGTAAGATGCTACTCAAGGTCAGGGTCATACCGGCCTGGGCTACATGCTCAGAGAGCTCCTCTATGTCTCTTTTCATGAAGTCCAGGGAGGTACGTCTCAGGTCATTCACACCAGCATGGACAATGACTGAGTCATATTTGTACTTGCCTTGGAGTGACCTGAGTGCTTGTGTTATGTGGCGGATCCTAGCACCCGACAGGCTGCTCACCGTGACCCTCTCCTTGTTCTGCCTGGTGAGCGGGACGTCAGTGTGCCTGACGATAGAGTCACCTATTACAAGTGTATCAGGTGTGTTGTTTAGTCTTAAGGGCTGTGACTGTTCGGCACACTGGCTTTGTGAGATATGTGTTGCATGTGTTTTGTTTTGGGGTAGCGGTTTCTTGGGTGTCTGCTTTGGAGGTCTCTGCTGCTTAGGCAGATCTTTATTTAGAGCCTCTGAGTATGTTTTTGTGTGATTATGTGTTTGGTTTGCTGTCGTGGTAGGTCTATGTGAGACTGGAATTGTAGTGAGTGTGGTTTCCTTCTCCTCCTGACTGGTTATGCCAGTACTGAGTTGAGAGAGCTTAGCCTCCAGTTTGGCTATATGGTTGCATCTCTCACATGTGTTGGAATTTGTTGGGAGGAGGAGAGGGTTGTCTGTGTACATGAGGCAGTTGTAACATTGCCTCAGGATTCCCAGATTCACCAGCTGGACCGGAGAGGAGATTGACAACTGACCTTTGGACATGCTAGAATTATATTGGGAATTCCTTTATAATTGAAAACAAGGGCCAGTGGGGAGTGAGGGTGTAGTGCTTTTAATTTTTAGTGCTGAGTTGTATAATTGCTTTAGTGAGCAAGTGCCAGGTAACATAAGTGCAATGTATTACAGGTAACTTAAATGCAAAAATGACAAACAGTTACTTTCTTTCAAGTGAAACAAGGAAATAAGTACAGTAAGCAATGCAGATATCACTAGTGATCCACAGAAGCGCTGAGAAGCCGTGTATTAGGTGGAATTAGTGTTCCAGGGAAATAACAAGCAAACAAACAAGCATATAAACAAAGCTAGATTCAGCAGGCCTGGATCTAGTCTATGCTACAGCAAACAAGGTGTACCAATTTCAGTAAGATACAGTTCAAATATTCAGGCACTATAAACCTTTAACCAGAAATTCCCAGCTCAGAAGGGCAGAGTCCAGCCTCTTCTCCCACAAGAGTGCAGACCATGAACCTTCTTAATGTAAAATAACTGGCCTGAAGCCCAAGTACTTAAACCAGAACTAATACACTTTAAGAATAACAGACACTGGGCTCTCAATCAGCAGTTCCCAACTTAGAAGGATGAAAGCTACCTGTCCTGCCACTACAGTGCATGCCACAAACCTCCCTAATGTAAAACAACTGGTCTGAAGCCCAAGTGCTTAATCCAAAAGACTTAGAATGATAGTTACACTTTAATCAAGTTACTACCAAGCAGTAATAAATACAATTGAATACTTTAGAGAATGCCTGGATTAGTGCTCAAGTTACACAAACAAAGCTAGATCCAGCAGGCCCGAATCCAGTCTATGCCACAGCAAACAAGGCGCACCAACTTCAGTAAGAAGCAGTCCAGATATGCATGCACTATAAGCCTTTAACCAGAAATTCCCAGCTCAGAAGGGCAGAGTCCAGCCTCTCCTCCCACAAGAGTGCAGGCCACGAACCATCTTAATGTAAAATAACTGGCCTGAAAGCCCAAGTGCTTAAACCAGAATTAATACACTTTTAGAATAACAGACACTGAGCCCTCAATCAGCAGTTCCCAACCTAGAAGGATGTAAGCTACCTGTTCTGCCACTACAGTGCAGACCACAAAACCTCTCAGTGCAAAACAACTGGTCCGAAGCCCAAGTGTTTAAACCAAAAGGCTTAGAATGAGTTACACCAAGCAGTAATAAATACAACTGAGTACTTTTAAGATGATGCAAAAGTAAAATAAAGTAGGTAGAAACACAAGTACAGTAAAAGCAGATGACATTTTTTTTTCCTGAACAAGTGCTGAGATCAAAGAAACAGATTTGAGTGCTGAAACTAGAAAACTGGCTAGTTATAAGAAAAAAAACTAAGCTAGAAGGCTTCCCTCCAACACAGAAGGGCTTGGGGGCTCAGAAGCCTACAAATAGTCTATACCACTTAACAGGAAAGGCAGAAAACAAGCTTAAAGTTTTTTTTTTTGTGTTTCCCAGATGCTCTCTTTGTACACAGTAGGAGTGCCTGAAATCAGAATATGATCTCACTGCACTCTGTTGAGTGAGCAAATGAGATGGGCCCAGAAGGAGTATCCAAACACAAATTTACAAGAGGGGCGGGCAGTTTCAAGGCCACTAAGATTAACACCAAAACAAAAACAGGGAGGGTGGGTGGGACTAACTGAAGAGCAGAGTCAAAACTTCCAGTTCAGTTAATATTCCTGCAACATAGCTAAAATCAATTTAAATACTGTATTTTTTTTTAAAAAAAGTGCAGATAAAAGTACTTAAATTCTCTTATACGTCCAGTTGAATACAGCTAGTTCTTAGCCGGCCAAAGCTGAGGTTTTTAAGCAGAAAATATTTCACACTGTACCACTTAAATAGGCAAGGACAGGAAAGCAAAGAATTTGGCTACCCCCACACCTGTAATTACTAGCAAATAACAAAATTCAGAAAACACTGACTAACTTCCAGTTCAGTTAATATTCCTGCAACACAGTTAAAATCAATTTAAATACTGTATTTTTTTGAAAAAAAAAGTGCAGATAAAGGTACTTAAATTCCCTTATAAGTCCAGATGAATACAGCTAGTTCTTAGCCGGCCAAAGCTGAGGTTTTTAAGCTGAAAATATTTCACACTGTACCACTTAAATAGGCAAGGACAGGAAATCAAACAATGTGGCTACCCCCACACCTGTAATTACTAGCAAATAACAAAATTCAGCAAACACTGACTAACTTCCATTTCAGTTAATATTCCTGCAACACAGTTAAAATCAATTTAAATACTGTATTTTTGGGAAAAAAATCCAGATAAAGGTACTTAAATTCTCTTATACGTCCAGTTGAATACAGCTAGTTCTTAGCCGGCCAAAGCTGAGGTTTTTACGCAGAAAATATTTCACACTGTACCACTTAAATAGGCAAGGACAGGGAATCAAAGAATGTGGCTACCCCCACACCTGTAATTACTAGCAAATAACAAAATTCAGCAAACACTGACTAACTTCCAGTTCAGTTAATATTCCTACAACACAGTTAAAATAAATTTAAATACTGTATTTTTTGAAAAAAAAAGTGCAGATAAAGGTACTTAAATTCTCTTATATGTGCAGTTGAATACGGCTAGTTCTTAGTCGGCCAAAGCTGAAGTTTTTAAGCAGAAAATATTTCACACTGTACCACTTAAATAGGCAAGGACAGGAAATCAAAGAATGTGGCTACCCCCACACCTGTAATTACTAGCAAATAACAAAATTCAGCAAACACTGACTAACTTCCAGTTCAGTTAATATTCCTGCAACACAGTTAAAATCAATTTAAATACTGTATTTTTGGGGGAAAAAAGTGCAGATAAAGGTACTTAAATTCTCTTATATGTCCAGTTGAATACAGCTAGTTCTTAGCCGGCCAAAGCTGAGGGTTTTAAGCAGAAAATATTTCACACTGTACCACTTAAATAGGCAAGGACAGGAAATCAAAGAATGTGGCTACCCCTACACCTGTAATTACTAGCAAATAACAAAATTCAGCAAACACTGACTAACTTCCAGTTCAGTTAATATTCCTGCAACACAGTTAAAATCAATTTAAATACTGTATTTTTGGAAAAAAAAGTGCAGATAAAGGTACTTAAATTCTCTTATACATCCAGTTGTATACAGCTAGTTCTTAGCCGGCCAAAGCTGAGGTTTTTAAGCAGAAAATATTTCACACTGTACCACTTAAATAGGCAAGGACAGGGAATCAAAGAATGTGGCTACCCCCACACCTGTAATTACTAGCAAATAACAAAATTCAACAAACACTGACTAACTTCCAGTTCAGTTAATATTCCTGCAACACAGGTAAAATCAATTTAAATACTGTATTTTTTGAAAAAAAAGTGCAGATAAAGGTACTTAAATTCTCTTATACGTCCAGTTTTTGTAACACTTAGCTCATTTTTTTCTTTACAATCCATCCATAAATGTCCCTTTTCTCTACATTTGTGGCATTCAAGTTCACATTTTTGCTTCATGCCCTGTTCTTGTTGCCCTGAACTATTAATTAAATGTCCTTACTTTCCACAAAAATAACAAGTCTTTGGCTGCACCCTATATTTCATAATACCCTTGCTACCATCAACATTTATAACACTTGGAGTATATACAATTTTATTCACTTCCATTTTCATAAAATTACAGTCCCATGCATCAGTCCACAAAACCCTATTATTATAAATTTTGAGATGCTCATAGGTTCATAGGTGTGTACCAGGCTAATGGCCCTGGAGCCTTTACAAGCCTAGCCCATAGGATTACCCTGGCATTGTGCCACCCAACCTTAGTTCCAAGTGCGTCTGTTGAGTAGAGCCACTGGAGTGAACCCCTGGGTGAATTTTCTGTTTCCCATCCACTCATCGAGATTTCTCTTGAAGAAGGCTAGTGAGGTGCTCTGTTTGACATGTATGAGAAGTCTATTTCATAGCATAGGCAGTCTCTGGGTTATGAACCTGTCCTTCCAGCATGTTCTGTTGATTGTGGTAATGAGGTTGAGGTCTCTGGGGTGTGTGGTGTGGAGGGATTGGGATTTCTTTAGCTGTAGCATTTCTAACAGAGCTAGGTCAGACATGGCTTTGTAAGTCAAGCAGAGATCACATCTATGTAGGCGATATGAGACAGAGAATAGTTAGAGTTTTTTGAGTCTGTCCATATAGTACAAGTGTTTAAGGCCTAGGACCCTCTTTGTGAGGTACTTTTGTGGCCTCTCCAATTGTTGCAGGTGTCTAGTGAGGTACATGCCAAATGGGGCATTATAATCGATGATTGGCCTAATGAGGGAAGAGAAGAGGGGGGCAATGAACTCTTTCTTCCTGGATGCAAAACCCTTAGTAATGAGATGTGCCACATAGAAGAACTTTCTGACCACAGTGGCAATGTGGTGGTCAAAAAAGAGGCTGCTGTCAACCTGTGTTCCCTGATCTCTTATAACGCCTTCTGTGTTCAGTGGACTACCATCAATGTGGTAATTCATGGGAACTGGGCTTTTCCCAAAGGGGAATGATGACACATTTTTTGGCATTGAGCTTAAGGCCATAGTTCTGCCACCAGTAGTTGGTCTCAGTGAGGCCTTTTTGTAGGATGTCAATATCACTTGGGGAGTTAATAATAGCTCCCAACTTACAATCGTCTGTGAACTTTGTTAGCCAGAGTCCCTTCATGTCGGCCTGGACTTCTGAAAAGTAGATACCAAACAGGAGAGGACCCAGGACCGATCCCTGTGGTACTCCACTCATGACTGGTTGCCAGTCTGACTTGGAGTCAGCTACTTTCACACTGTGGGTTCTATCTGTGAGACAGTTTGCAACCCACCTAGTGATATAGGGGTTGATGCCTAGCTTAGTGAGTTTCTGTGATTCCTGAGTGGGGAATAGTATCAAAGGCCTTGGCCAGATCAAGGTAGGCTGTATGAACCACCTTGCCTTCATCCACAACTCTGGTGACTGACTCAAAGAAGTCGACCGAGTTGAGCAGGCATGATCCACCCTTCACAAAACCAAACTGTGTGGGATCCAGAGTTTGGAGATTCCCTATATCCTTGTTTATTAGGTCCATGATGATGTGTTCCATAGCTTTGCGTATCAGACTTGTCAGGCTAATGGGATGACTGCAGCAGTGCGCCATTCAGTAGGGACAAAGTCTGAGGTGAGACTGTGATTGAACAGGGCACACAGGTGAGGTGCCAGTTCACTCTGTAATTTATGTAGAACAGAGGCAGGGATATTGTCATGTCCCATAGAAGCTGTATTCTTGGCCTTGGACAGTGTTGCTTTAATCTGTGCAGCAGTAATACTGAGTGCCTGGCAATCTACTGGTATTGTGATTGGTCCTTTTGGGGGGGGGGGGTAAAGTTGGCACTGAATCTGTCAGCCAGTATATTGGCAATATCTGTTGGCTCAGTATAGGAGGTACCATTGTGCAGTAAATCAGATCAAATCTGGGTATTGCTGTGGTGATTCTTTTCATAACTATATCAGGCCTTGTGCTTGTCTTTACTATCTGCTGCAATTCTGTTTTCATAGCTAGCATTAGAGAATTTGATGAGGGATGTCCATTATTTCTTTACATACATTTTAAATGCTCTTTTAAAGTCTGTCTATCCACTTCCATTTGGAATTGTATGTGCACTTTCTTTTTAGTCTCCCAAAAATATGCCGTTATATATTTATTTCAAGGACTGTCTTTCTGTCTTTTTTCACATTCACACAAAAATCTTTCCATGGCTTGCACAATCTGTGTTCTCATTGTAAATTAGCATAAATGCTCTTACCCCTTGAACTTTTGTTTCCAATGGTAGAATTACATTGTCCAATACCACATATCTATTCAGCCTTTTCTTTCTTACTCTGTATTTTTTTCTATAAACTTTCTTTTTGCACTTTCTTCTTCTCTCTCCCTCCTTCTCATACAGCTGCTGTTGCCGCTGCATGTATCCTCTTTCTACTGTTTTCTGACGTCTCCTTTCCATCTCCTTCATTTATTTTTTTCCATTATATCACCCCAGGAAATCCCATTCTTCAGAACACTCTGATTTATTAGGTCTTGCAATATACAATTCCTCATCCTTCCTGACTGGAAGGTTGTAACCATACACTTACAGTATCTATGACTGTCTTATCAGTTTGCTCAAACAACTCCCTCTGGAATACATCCCCTGAATCCTCCATAATGCTACATACTACATCTGAGCTGGCATTCACTTCAGGTCCCTGCTGCTGATCCATCTCACACTCCATCCTCTCAGTCACCTCCGTACTAGGCATGTGATGTGCGCATGTATTTGTGTTCGAACAGCAATGCAAATACAGATAGCAAGTTAGGGAAGTTCCTCTGTGTCAGCCAGATTTCCCTTAGTAAGTATAAATACTTGTCTCAGGACTACCCTGATAAGAGGATACTGGCCTAGTAAAACTAACCCAGTCAACAAAGAATAAATAAAAAAGATAGTAAGAATTTTGTTTTTAATCACTTTGAGAATAAATGTACTGTTCTTTGAGAAGAATGTGGTTTCAACTTATCATCCAGCAAATAGACACAGTTTAGGTGCTTCTGGAAAAAAAAACAGCTATACAGCCAGCACCTTTATGGTTTCTGTCATGCCTGATAATGCTGTGGGTGGTTGGAGTTGTTCCTTTATCAGCATCTGCTGATTTCCGCCATGTAAGATATAGGATTTGCTATCTAAGTCACAAGGAAAGCACAGAAAAGGTATGCACACTCATATCAACAAAGTTTTTGTCCATATAGTTTTTAAAACATAAACCTGGTGTCTCACTTTACCATTCAAGAGGATGATATAGAGGTAAGAAAATAATGCAGGTACCACACTGTTGGGAAGATGTTTGGAATTAAACTGACATGAACTGCATTTTTACATATGGCAATCACTTGTAGAGCACCATAGAAAGCAAAAGTAAACGGTAATGGTAACTTCCTTGGTTATCAAAGACATTTGATTGGTTCTGACCACTTATTGGAATCATACAGCAAGAAACACTGGAATCAATTTACATATTAAAAATATGCCTTGCATTACAGGACTTATCTGGTTATTTCTAACTGTGATCTTGGACTCCAAATGATGTGGGCATGTCACAGTCTTGGTGTTACTTGACAATGTACTATAAATCTTTTGCAGCAGAATGTTATACATGCTATACATGTATGTGAAATCTATAGCAATGACTTCCTGAACCTAATAAAAAGAACACATAAGGACAACCACATCATAACATTTGGGTATGGTGACAATTATACCCACTTTTAGCAATGGTCAGTTACTGTCTCTGCATGGGAGGACTGTAATACAATGAATAAAGTGACATCTTACCTTCATCCTTTATGAAAAAGACAGAATACACGATAAACAATACACCAGAATACCTGGATACACAAATTTCAAAGTCATTTTATCTAAATGTTATTACCTGATTGTCTTGACTTTTCTACATTCAGTCATTGCCCCATGATGGTGCCACACTTTTGACAATACCCTATGGTGATGTCATACTTTTAGCTATACCTTTTGTGTTCCAGTTTGAACATCTGAAAAGGTGGCAACCTTACAAGTTTTCCATGTACAGACATCCATCTTTCATCTCCAGAGTATCTTAGTCAATCAACAATTGCTAGAAGATATGTCGAGTTGTTATTCCCATAGTCTCTACCCAATGGTGGAAGAACACTATCCAAGTCCCTGTCCACCCTCAAGAAGATGTAGTGTTGTTGGGATATACCTACCTTCTTTTTTCCTCTTTTTTTCTCTTCTCCCTCCCTACTTTCCTCTTTCCTGTTTCAGTTGGTCCTAGAGTCATCTTAATCCTTTTTACACATTTTTATGTTTCAAAGGATAGAAGGTATCCAGCCTGCAGTAAATCTTGTAATTGCACCTTACAAAAAACTCTGAATTGCCGAAGATGATGCCAAAGCAGAAAGAATGACATCCAGTTGCATTAAAGACATTAAAAACCTTATGATGTCTCGGCATAAGCCATTGGAATCTGTGCCGAACAATATTTTATAGAAATAAGACCTTGAAAGAGACAATGCTTTGCAGAGCAGAGGGAGTTTTCTACTGAAGAAGAACATGAGAACCTAATTTACTGTAACAGTGTACAATTGTCTAATACAAATGCTGCCACTGACCTTTGATAAGTAGTTCTGCTTATAAAATAAAAGTGCTTTAAATGAAAATTCGGTTTTTGGTGAGTACTCTGCAGTTCTGAATCATAAGGAAGATTGACAGGAATGTGAAAAATGTTTACAAGTACCTGAAAACAGACACATTTGCTTAGCCAACTGAAAAAAACACAATGCACCAATTTGTATTCCTTATTTTGAGATGAATTGTCACCGTTAAATAAAGTTCTTATTCACCTACAATAAAAAAAAAAAAAAAAAAATCAGAATTGAAGAAAAAAAAAGCTTTTTTTCTGTCGGTGTATGTGAAAAGCGGGGAAAGCTGGGGTGGGTTATTTTGGTGCCAAAAAGTGTAATGGAATTAACCTATTTGTAACAAGTCACGCATATCTTCATTTTTATCAGTTGCTTAAATAAACCAGAGAAACTACCGAACAGCATGCTGTTTCCTGTTTCTCAGTTCAATTTGTAATAACTATAACCACAGCAAATGATTCATCCACACAAGGGTAAGAAAAAAATGTTAGGCCTGTTTCTGTGTTAGTCTGATCCAGAAGCAGGTCTCTCATCTCTTAATTTTTTTCTTTTGTTTTTTGGCCCTGTTTGTGATGAAATGTTGGTTATGCATGAAGTTTCCTATCCTTTCTTTATTTTAGTTTTTAATTTTGTGTAACAAGTCTCGTCCTAAGAAATACTGACAATTAACAAAATTATTCTGTTATGAAAGTGACATTTTCATTCAGAATATTATTCATTGTTGATTCATGTCAGCTTTGCATATTTTAGATACAAAAGAACATATTTTGGTAGCATGCATTAGTATGTATGTATTCCCTTTGTCATGTTGTGTAGTAGATGTGAATAATAAACACATATTTTAATGTTTGTCTACAGATACTACATAATTACACTAATTTTAAAATATGCATAATTAGTCATATTTAAAAATGGATGTTTCCCCTTTGATATTGAATGAATATGAAAAAAATATATATCCTTTAACATACCCTGACTTCCTGTGCCATATTCATAGAACATTATATTCTAACAAAAGAAGTATATGAATCTGAAATTTCATCAAATACTAAATTTTACTTACATCATAATACAGAGTTTTATGGCAGCATATTTGTGGATATTTGGGAAATAAGTGCAATGCTGGTGCTATGGGGAAGAGGTAGAGGAGAGGTCTTTGGTCAATTTTTTAAATGACTTTTTTCCATAAAATCCATATTTTATATGAATAAGTTTTGAAAAAGGCTCCTCAGTGAATGTCTGCTGCATGCATGTGACAAATGCGGCTTTATCTATGACTTCATTAGAAATTCCTCAGATGTTTGACACAATGAATCATTTTGCTTGATCATAGATTCTAGAACTCATTTGCAGTGGACTTCCCTCACACCACAGAACTTTCTCTGTGCCTCCTATAGACAATATAAAAACACTTTGGCCCTCCCCATATAAACAGCATACTCTGCATAGAAGCAGACAGACTACCTCTTCCCCACCTGCTAACAAATACACACACACACACACACACACACACACACACACACACACACACACACACACACACACACACACACACACACACACAAACACAAAGACACTTGAAATAGTCAATGTATTGTTTAGTACAGTCTATTAATTTGCAGTGATATACACACTGATTGTTCATAATCCTTCTGTATATAGCTTGATTCTGTATATAAAAATACAATACCAAGCAGATTATATTTCAAGTAGACCACACCGAATATGAATGATGTTCATAAATTTATTTTTATTCAACTAGTGGTTCAAGAGATTTGCTTTGCACCAAAACAGATTGACCATCCAGTCCCACTGGTACTCTCCAGTTGCCCAATTATTACCCTTGCTACATATAGCATAGCCCTCATATCTTACCATGGGGTCCACCTTTACTGCAGGTATTAGTTTTTAGGTGACTGTATTTATACCCAAATTAGTGAAATGGCCTTCACACATTGCTGGTGATGATGTTTTGTTTATGTTCCTTCTTTCCAGGCTTGCTGTGCATGCAGAACAGGGGAATGATTGTACCACCACCAACTCTATACTTTCAGCTTTGCTGTTGAGCATTCTGTCTTTACATAGGATCAGCCAATACGTCTGCGGCTAGTTTACTGATCTGTCATGGAGAACAGGCTTACTTTGGATAACTGCACACCATTCCCCTGAGATAGTTTTGCATGCCTCTGACAACACAGTCCTATCGGTGTCAGCAAGTTCACCTTGTGCTGGATGCACCAATGAGCCCTGCTCATTTGCATCACAATCAGGGCCATACCATCTATGTTTGCGGAACTGGAAAACAACAGATGTTTTGTTTAACTTAAAAATATAAACGTATACAACAGCAGTGATTCTGAGTGAAAATCCCGTTTCAGCACCAATACACATCAGGAACACACTCACACCCGTAAAGCAGCATTCAGAGACTAGCATATCAGCAGAAAGAAAATTCCCAATGATAAACATTTATTTTAAACACGAAAAAAATAAAGAAATATGCCTCCTGGTGCTTTTGAAAATTGTCCATTCTACTCATACCCCGTAATCAGGGCCACAACTTTTATGCCAAATAAATTGACAAGTGATGTGTTATGACTAATTAAAAAAAAATGTACAGCTGTGTGAGTCTCTTAAGGTTTGATTTAGCAGACATTCTGAGTCAAACTCCTAGATATTCTTAAAATCCCAGCACAGTACGATCAATTGTGGCAGTGAAATTTAAATAAGATACAGCAGAAAGTTAAAATCAAGCATTTAGCAAAGTGAGATGTTGCAGGGCATAGTTTAGCATTAGAAAGTGGTGTTTCAAGATGATTTATTGGCATATACTGAGTGTCATTGACAATGGAAAATGAATTCTGGTGGAGCTAGGTTTGCCAAAAGGCAAGAGTTAATAAGAGGTAAACAAAATGTCATACGTGCACTGACAGGTCATGCTGTGCTTAGATCACAGTTTGCATTGTACTGTACAGTAACAGAGGAGTAAGAGCATTTTAAAATGATTGTGGAAAACAGCAATTGGCATTATAGCCATGTTACAAGAGGAGACAGACTGCCGAAATTAGTATTTTTGCATTGCAAATTCATAAAGCTGAAACTCATATTACATGCATTCGAAACATTTACAGGTTTACTAGCATAGATTACAATATTCAGAATATTTAATTTTTATTTTATTTTATCATTTGTTGACCGGGAAAGTCCAACTAGGTTCCACAGAGCCTGTTTTCAGCGGAGGCCCGGGGAGAAATGCTCCAGATGCATGTCTTTGGAATGTGGGAGGAAACTGGAGTACCCCCACGCCAACACAGGGAGAACATGCAAACTCCACACAGAAGGCACCCCAGCCGAGAATCGAACCGGAGAACCTCTTGCTGTGAGGCGACAACGTTAACTGCTGCACCGCTGTGCTCTGGATTGCTCAGTATTTGCCAGTATTGTTAGTGACACCTTTTTGAAGTTCAACTAGACATGTTCCAGAAGTTACACTGAGTGTTGGTACCTAGTCTGTAATGCATAACATAATGTTATGCTTTTAGCATAATTTTAAAACACAGTGACCACTACTGTCAACTGTACTTATTTTTTATACTCTTTCCACTGGAATGTATTTTATCCTTATGCAATAAGGACTAGTCCTGGTATAAAAGAGAAATTTAGAAAAGATTACTGTCATGTGGAAGCCATGTGGGACATAAATGAGGCTGGATGAATGTGTGTATGTGTCTATGTGGGTGTGTGTGTGTGTGTGTGTGTGTGTGTGTGTGTGTGTGTGTGTGTGTGTGTGTGTGTGTGTGTGTGTGTGTGTGTGAGTGTGTGAGTGTGTGAGTATGTGTGTGTGTGTGTGTGTACGTGTGTTTGTCTGCCTGTGTGCTCATAGTACAAGGTTAGGTTGGGTACAGCAATACAGAATGTATGTGTGCATGCGTGTTTTTTGGGTGTGGGTGTGTGTGTATATATGTATGAATGAGAGGTTCCTTGAATGTTTCCAACAGTGTGAGCGAGTGTTGGTGGGGGTTGGTTGTAAATATGTGAATGTAGAACTGTGTGCATTTGTGTGTGTGGGTGGGTGTGGGTGTTTGCTTGTGTGTGCATGCACACATGTGTATATATATATATATATATATATATATATATATATATATATATATATATATATATATGTATGTGTGTCTGCCTGTACTGTCTCAGTATAGTGGTTAAGTAGGGTATGCCTAGACAGGATGCATGTGTGTGTGTGTGTGTGTGTCTGTCTGTCTGTCTGTCTGCATAGGTAGCTGCAGTACACTGGGCATGGCGGGCAATGAAAACTAGTCTGATTTAATTAAAACCAAATTAAGAGCATGCACTTTTTCTCTGTAGTTAAGAAAACAAAATCACCACACACACACACACACACACACACACACACACACACACACACACACACACACACACACACACACACACACACACACACACACACACACACATGGCTGTATGTCATTTCATCTGAACCTCAGAATACCAAAACACAACTGATCAAACTCATTTCATCACAAAAAAAAAAAAAAACAGCAGAAACAAAATTGTTACACCTCCCTGACATATATTAACAACTCCATGGTCACATGGTCACATGACAGTGGAAGAAAGGAAACACACACACACACACACACACACACACACACACACACACACACACACACATATATATATATATATGGATCTACTTCATTTGCCCTAACTTCCGATTGCCCGACACCAAATGACTGAAATTTCATTTGACCGAAAATTCATTTGACTGACACTTCATTTGACCAACAAGTATTATTGGCAAGTAAATGGGATATGCCCCCTCCCCCACTGTAGTGTGACCCTGGAGTTAGAATATATAGCTGGGGGGGTGTGAGGGGCACAGCCCCCCACACTGGGGGGTGTGGGGCAAAACCCCCCACTTACGTTTGTTTTACTAAGCAATATTAAAGCAGAACTAAACATTATAATATGAAATTAAGTGGGGGGCTTTACCCCCCCCCACATACCCCATTGTGGGGGGCTGTGCCCCCCACACACCCCCTCCTAACTTTATATTCTAACTCCAGGGTCACACTACAGTGGGGTAGGGGGCATATCCCATTTACTTGTAAATAATACTTGTCGGTCAAATGAAGTGTTGGTCAAATGAAATTTTGGTCATTTGGTGTTGGGCAAATGGGTGTCGGGCAATCGGAAGTTAGGGCAAATGAAGTAGACCCATATATATATATATATATATATATATATATATATATAGAGAGAGAGAGAGAGAGAGTGAGAGAGAGAGAGAGATTCTTGTTGAGTAATCATATCAGATAGTATATGCTGTAATTGTTTATGGACTACAAAAAACATGCGCACATTTCATTTAAATATGTAAAGAAATTGTAATTTAATGTTTGCATAATAGGACATATATATTTATGCATTTAAAATTATTGATAAAGTTACATAATAAACTCTAATAATTTAGATTATTTAATAGTAACGGTTGGTGGCTCAACAGGTAGCAACTTTGACTCTGATGCTGGAAGATTAAACAAATATGTATTCTATTCACACCCCAGCTGCTTGCTTTTATTTTTCTGCTATTGACACAGTGCAGCATAAAGGGGTTCTGCATTCCTGTGTGTCATCTTTTGAATGAGACATTAAACTGAGGTCCCATCTGCCTAAATTAGTCGTAACTAAAGCAGACGTAAAAGTTCCCACAGCACTTATAAAAAGTGAAAAACAAGAAACTCAACTGGTTTTGGCTATACAAAACTGTCATCAGTTTTGAATCAGACTCCATGAAATTGATTTGAATACACAACCATTAAGATCATGTGTCCCTAAATCAACCACTAACATCACTGCCTCCACAACTTAAATAAATATTACAAAATAGGCAATCTATTATAGAATACTCTCCACCTTACTATATGCAAAAATATGATTAATAAAATGTCTAGTTTTCTGCTCATTCTGCATTTTGTATAATTGCTCTGATACCAACAGATATTGAATTTCTGTCTAAATATTCCCCTTTAATAATTATATTCTTTCTTTCTCTCTTTCTGTACAAATTCTCCTAAATGCCATTACGTCTTTACATTTTATCTTTCTTGTCATTTTCAAAGGTTAAAAGTAAAGTTACTTAGAATTGCAATATCCATGTTAATCATACAAACTTTTTAATTTCTTCATACATGCATATCCTCTTCGCTGTCATTATATGCATATATAACAATAATCACATTGATTCATGATGCATTGATGCCACAAGCATCCATTCTTCATGGAATTCTTCCTGTTCCATATAAAGTACAGTTGCATACATTGAATTTACCATAACAGCAGATGTTGAAATGATCAGTGCTGTAGTAGCCTTAGGTATATGGGCTCTATCCTGCCAAGGATACAATGGTCAGCCAGCTTCCAAAGCTTCAGGGTACCTTCCATGCCCACAAACTGTCAGGCAGTTCAAGCTGAGCTAGCTAAAACACAAGTTTGGGCATCAAGCCCTTCATCGCTTTCCTACTATCAAAGAAAATCAGACTGAGCCCTGAAAGGACAGGGCTAGGAAGAATAAGAAAGAACTAACCATACCTTGGCATAAACAATACACCAAAAAACTAGGGGGATGGAAGGAGAGATAGGCTACTGCAGCAGTGATCATTCGAACATCTGCTGTTATGGTAAGTTTAATTATGCAGCTATACTATATTTAGTATATTGATCACTGTTGCAGTAGTCTTGGCTATATGGATTGATTATCCAAGCTAACTATATTTGGGAGGTGGAAGGAGAGGGGGGTCCAGGAGCTCTTGGAGAATGGTCCTTGCAAAGCATGATCTAGACCTACAGAAGGCATCCCGTTTATAGTACTTTGTAAAAGTATGTACAGAGGACTGAGTACCAGCTTCTAGATTGCTTCTAGAGTCCAACCTTTTCCAAAAAGCCATAAAAGAAGCCCAAGTCCTCGTATAGTGTTTACCCTGCCTGAAACTGATTTCTTGTGGTGAGTATAACAAAAGATAATAGCCTTAGACAACCATTTGGACATAATCTGTTTTGACACCAGTTGACCATTCTTCTTACCTTCACAAGAAATGAACAATTGATCCAATGATTTGAAATATTTGGTTCTGTTAAGGTAGTACCTGGTTGTCTGTGGACATCCAAGGTATGAGTATCCTTCCTCCCTCATTTTTAGGTTCAGAAAAGAAAATGGGGAAATAGTATGACTTAAAGTAAACTTGGATAACTCTTTAGACATAAAAGAAGGATTAGTTCTGAAATACACCATGTCCTTGTGGAAAATGAAGTAGGATTGCCTCACCATAAGAGTTTGAAACTTGGATACCCTTTTTGCAGAAGTCAGAGCAATCAATGAAACTATTTTCCAGGTTAAGAACCTCAAGTTAGACAAATTAGCTGGTTCAAATGGAGCAAATGTTAGTTTCTCTAACAGAAAATTAAGATCTCAAGGAGGGGTCACAGGTTTATTTGGAGGCCTCTTATGCACAATCCCTTTCAAGAACATTTTGACATGTGACTGCCTTGAAAGAAAAGGATCTATGGGCAGACATGCTGAAATTGATGAAAAATGAAATTTGAAAGAAGAATAAGAAAGGCCATAGGATATTAGCTTACACAAATATTGTAAAAAAAAAGGTATTTGTCTTCCAGGGCTTCTTGCTTGAAGTCCCAAAAGATAATTTTGCCAGTTGATTATTTGGAGAGGAGGCAAAGAGGTCTACTCAACGAACCCCCCACAGGTGGGTCAAATCTTGGAAGACCCCAGATCTAGTTTCCATTTATGAGGGTCTGGCCTGGGTCATCTTCAGTTTGTCTGCCACACAATTTTGCTCTGACAGAATGTAGGATGCATGTAGAATGAGATTGTACTGCAAAGCTATATGTCAAGCTAGTCTGCAAAGGGTGTACAATCTGGTTCACCCTTGCTTTTTGTGATACCACATCACTGTGGTATTGTCTCTAACCACTTGAAGAGGTCCAGACGACCAAAGATGGTTCAGAGACTTGAGAGCCTTGATCAGGGCCAGCATCTCCTTGATATTTATGTGCTTGCATCTGTCCTTGGTGTCCCACACTCCCTGTACTTTTGCCTTTCCTGAAACTTCTCCCCTAGCAAAGTCTTCAACATCTGTTGTGACTGGCTGCTTAGGAGCAGGGAGGGAGAAGGGGAGACCTTGATTTAAGGATTTCTGTTGTCTCAACCAAGTGATATATCTTCTGACAAACCCCAGTACTGGTGTCTGAAAAGATAAAGGGTATTGATGCTGGGACGAAAGAAATCTCAGATATCACTCTTTTTTTCTCATGTGGAGTCTTACTAGGGGTACCATGAGAATTATATGTGCCATGATAGCTTAAATCCAGAGATATTCATTCACAGTGACTGAAGTTTGAATGGAAAAAACTAGAAATAGCTCTAAATAAAGATCTGCTTTTTTCTCCTTAAAGCTCTTTGAACTGAAGTGTCTAATTGACATCTCTGGAACACAATCCTGTGTGAGTGGGTCAAAAAAATATTTTTAATGTTCTCTTGGAATCCCAGCTTGTGCAATAGATCTCTCATCCAAAAGAGAAATTCTTGACATTTTGAGAAACACTCTGAAAAGATAAGCAAGTCCTCTCAATACAAAAAAAAATGTGGATATCCTGTGGCCTGCAATGAGTTATAACTGGACCCTTTGTAAACACTCTTGGTGCAGTGGATAGTCCAAAGGGTAAGGCAAAGAGCTGATAATGTGATCCAGGCACCCAAAACCTTAACAAACATCTGAAGTCTAGACGAATAGGAGTGTGATGATAAGCATCTTTTAAGTCTAGTGTTACCAGAAAACTTGAAGAAGGAAGAAGAAGCAACAGGCTTTGAAGTGACATCATTTTGAATTTGAGCACTATCACAAACAGGTTATCTTTCTTTAGCGCTAGAAACATCCTTGAATAAAACCACTTTCCCACCTGGGAAAGAGGAATTGGTTCTATAATTCCTTGGGACACCATGTGATGAAGATCAGGTGGAAACAAAACAGTCTGATCTGCAGCATGAGGAATGATCCTCTGGAAAGGAAGACTTTCCTTCCACTGCCATCTGATGAATGATTTTCAGAACCAATTTGTCTGAAATAATTTGTTGCTAAAGTGAAAAATGGAGATTCAGACTTTCTGGAAGAGAAAGATAGCCATGGTGGTGGTGGGGGGGGGGGGTCACAATGTCTATGGAACAGTCATTTAGACTTGTTGGAGTGTCCTTGATTTTGTGAGGTTTGAGAATTCTTTTGGAACATCCTTGCCATTGCTTCTTAAATGTCAGTTTACCTGAATTTTGTTCAGACTGTTTATTCTCTTTTTTTGCTGAAATTGGATGAGGATAAAGAAAATCCACTTGGCAATTTGGAAAAGGAGGGCTGAAAAATTTTAGATATTTCCTGGATCTCCTTGCTCCTTTCATCACACTTTTAGATTACCTTTGCAATAAGGGGGGCACACACCAACTGTCTAGCCAATGAAAAAGAATTTTCAATCTCATTTATAACATAATCTGTAAGGTTCTAAGACTGCAGTGAAGCAAACCTCCTTAAAACTGTACCAGTGGCCTTATCCCTGGAAGAAGTATCAACAGAGTCATACACACACCACAAACAATGAGTAGTGCCATGTGCAATAAAAGAAACTAAGTTATTTAAAACAGATTTTTCTTGACAAGAATAAGCTGTAGTTAAAACATGCCTCATACTTTTACAATATGTTAGAATAAACATTAACATATGAGTCTGACAATTTAAAGTTCTGAAATTCAAAGTTGCAAAAGTATACAGTTTTGTCCCTATATATCAATAATTCTTACATCCTTAATAGAAAGAGTAAGATTGGAACTAATTGCTTAGCAGTACAGGAGTCAACTAAGGCTATAGCTGCTGGATTAGGTTTGGGAATAGTGTATAAAAATGTAAATAACTGCATTTTTAGGGACAGATGGTTGACTATGAGGGAAAATTGCAGCCAGTAAGACACACATGCTTAAAGCAGAAGAGACAGCAGGAATAGGTGTAGATTCTGGAAAATCCTTCTGTAAGAACTCATAGTATCTTTTGAGGGATTGAGAAACCTCTGTGTTCTCCTACTGAAAACATGAGGACATTCTAGCAATCGTCCTAGAGAAAGAGATCCCTCACAAGGAGAACCAGAAAGTGAAGTCTCCTCTGAGTCTGAATCTGAAATCTGAGGACAAAACCCTAAATCTGTCCCTGTAAATTTTGTTCAGATTCAATATATTGTGACTCTTCAGGAAAGGAGGCATCCCTCTTTCTTTTACTGGAAACTACTTTACAAGAAAGATCAATAACCTGAATCAAACCCTGAACCAGTCGCAGTAAATACTCCTATTCAAAGAAATTTGAGGAACAGTAGATACATGCTTGGTCTTCTGTTTCCTTTTGACAGGAAAAATGGGGACAACTGTGTCACTAATGGCACCCACTATTTCCCCAGGGATGGGCACAACATTCTAACACAACAGGGAAGCCTTCTCTATTCCATCTCCCAGGAATGACAAGAGTGGTTTTCTCTTCCCCACTAAGGGAAACCCAACAGCCTCAGAAGATGTGGCTAACTCCTGGTCCATAGTGGCTGTAGGTGCTACACCACAGGGTTATTTGGTAAATGATGAGTGGTCTGAGGTATGACAAATGACCACAGCAGAGTCACCCTTCTGCGACTAAGGCAAATTGCTAGCCTGCTGTGGTGACAAAGACTGTTTGCTTAACTTTTATTTTTGTAGCTGGAAGAAGGTCTGACCATAGGAGTGACATCCTGCTCTATGTTCAAGCCAAAAATGCTGCCTCTATCCTGGGGAAAACAAGCAACAATGCCAATAAAACTACCAGTCCATAAAACTTACTTTTTTTGGCAAAAAAAAAAAAACACTCTAAAAAGTGCTTTCAAACACTATGGAAGCCTCACAACCTTAAAATAAATACAGTTTCTACACAGAAAATATTTTGTCTGCGGTGGTGGTGCTGCAGTAGCATTGTCACTTCACAGTACGACGTTGTCCTGTTTGATTCTCAGCTAGGGCATCTTCTGTGTGGAAACATGCGTGAATGGGTGTACCTTCGTTGAAGGTTGTGCATCAGGGCTGGCAACTCGGCACGTAAAAATTTACTGCCAATCATTAGCGACCCCTTACCGGGAAAAGCCAAGAGACACAACAACAACACAGAAAGTAGTTTATCAGTTAGAAAACACTACTTTTAAACTGAGAGAAATGAGTGCTCTAGTAAAAAGTACTTTTCAGTCCCAAGACAATCTGTTAAAACACAACACTCCTAGCTTTAAAGTACCTTTCCTGAAGAGGAAAGTAATAAAATATCATTAATAAATAAGAAAATGGAATATTTTTCCTGAAAGAGAACTTATCTGCCCATCTGAAGGGCTTTGTACCCAAACTTTTCTTTTAGTCAGCTCAGCTCAAGCTGATTGACAGTTTTGGGTGAGTGGAAGGTGATCTGAAGCTTTGGAAGCTGGCCGTCTGTTATATCCTTGGCAGGATATAACCCATATAGCTAAGGCACCTCCAGCAGTCACCAGTATGAGAAACATAACCTTTATATGTTCATTTTTTGTCAATATGAACACATGAACAGGCAGCTTTCCCAGAGCTCTATATTATCTGTATTCCCCAAAAATTTAACATTTCTGTCCTTTTTTGCTTTTCCAGAAATCTTATATCTTCCAACTTCTATCAGCTTCTATTTTGCACCATCCATATAATAATAGTCACTGTATTCTGTAACTGGCTTTTCTTAACTCTTTTTCTTTTAATAGAAATAGCCTCTTCTTCTTCCAGTGCAATCTCATCCTCACATTCATTTCATTCTAACACATATTTATTGTTTCTATACTCAACACAGGGTGTTATGATCAGATCTGAAATTATAACCATGTTATTGTGTGCTCGAGACATGGATTCCAAGAAATTCACCTCAAGAGTGAAGCCCGAGAGGTGAATCTTGGCATCCATGTCAGAAACACATAATAACACAGTTATAATCAGAGATCTGATCATAATTCATTGTAGTGCATTGAAATTAATCTATTGTAAAAACAAACAAAAAAAAAATGTGCAAAACTTTCAAAGCCAGTAAAGCATTTGGAGAGTGCTGTCAGACAGACAGCAATACATGTCAGGGAAAGATTTTTAAAGAAAGTTATGGCTGGATTGTAGGAATAGGTGGCAGGCAGAAACAATGTTGTTTTTACTTCTTCCTCTGTTGTTTGCTGGGCAGCACAGTAATTTCTTAGTGTGAGACTTGATCTTAACAGTGCATAGGGGGAGCGCTTAACATTTGTTAAGATCAGGTCTTGTGCTACTGAAGCACTTGTCTGCTTTGTCTTTTTCACAATACTGTAGTGTAACCATGGCACTCCATGCACAATATATTTCTTCTCTTCTAATTGTTCTCATTGCTACTCACTTTTAACTTTTTTAGCATTGTTACCATCTGTCGCATCACTATGCATGACAACATTATTTCTTACATTGTCATCATTTACAGCATTATTCTTATTATAGGTTCATAGGTAAGTACTAGGCTAGCTGCCCATGTAGGCCTTTTTAAACCTAAACAGTTTTCCTTTTTGTGCTTGAAATAACCTATCCCATTTGGTTATAGATTGGACTTATCCATCCCATGGTCAATAATTATATATTACCCCTAATAAGAATAACTGGGATCATACAATAAATAATTTGGGAGGAATACTGCATGAGATAAAGCATTTAGGAGCTGTCTTTGTACATTAGAACATTAAATGACTGCATTCCTGGGGTACATTTTCTTTCCCATCCTTAGATACAAGTTGCACTTGAATATGGGCAGGGCTTCATGTGGATGGGGATGTCTGTTCTAAAGCAGTGTTATTCCCTGTGAGATGTTGATGTTGCAGAAGAGGTTTAGATCTTTCCATCAAGTATTTCTGATGGCATTTGACTTGCTGATGTGCAATAAATTCATTAGTATTGGGTCAGAGGATGCCTTGTATACCAGGCACAGGTCATCTCTTAGCAGTCTTTTGGAAACCAAGTATACTGGCAGGGCTTTGAGTTGGTCCATATAGGACATGTTGTTTTTAGATTCATAGATTCATAAGTGTTTACTAAACTAATGACCACAGTGGCAGTTTTAAGCCTATCCATGTATCTAAAATCTCTGACAAGTTCTGGTACCCTAGGTCTTGGGAGATGAAACATTTACAGGTTGCCTGTGTCCATTAGAGACATAGGTGCCAAACCAGGATGAATTTCCTGTTTCCCATCCAATTTTCCAAGTTACACTTGAATTGGTTTAGGAAGGAACTCTGCTTCACATGGATGGAGCCTGTTTCAGAGAAGGGGTAGTCTCTAGAATATATACCTGTCTCTCCAGCATGTCTTGTTTATACCACAGGCTAGGTTTAAGTTTTTAGAATGGATAATTCTGGTGCTGTTTGTTTTGCAGATATGCAGGAAGTCCACCAGAGTGGGATCTGACTAGGCCTTGTATGCCAGGCATAGATCTCCCCTCAATAGCCTGTAGGAAACAGAATACAGGGATAGGCCCTTGAGGTGGTCTGCATAGGAAATGTTACATATGCCCTGTATTCCTTTAGTGAGGAACCCCGGTGGACATTCCAGTTGTTTGATATGCCTGGTTTGGTATATAAAAAAAGGGGACATTGTACTCAGTGATAGGTCTGATGAATGCCAGATACAGTGGAACAATGACTTCCTTGAACCTAGATGCCATACCTTTGTTTATAAGTTTCACAACATAGAATGATTCCATCACTACTTTAGACATGTGATGGTCAAAGGCTAGATTACTGTCTATGTCTGTCCCAAGTCCCTGACTACTGGGTCAGCTCTTGGGGATGTGTTTTCAATATGATAGTTACCAGGGGTGAATGACTTCCTGAAGGTTACTGTTATGCATTTCTTGGTTCATAGGTTCATAGGTGTGTACTAGGTTAATGGCCCTGGAGCCTTTATAAGCCTAGCCAATAGAAGTGCTCTGGGATCATTCCGCCCAACATTGGTTCCCAGTGTCTCTATCAAGTACAGCCACTAGAGTGATCCCCAGATTGAACTTTCTATTTCCCATCCACTTATCAAGATTTTTCTTAAAGAGGGCCGGTGAGGTGCTTTTAGTTTTAGTCCATGAGGTGCATTTAGTTTTAGTCCATGGCTCTGGCTCCAGTTGTTTGTTTGTGTCAGCCCTTACTGGAGAACATTTGTGTTGATGGGTGATTCAATGACAGCTCCTAATTTGCAATCATCTGCAAATGTAGTCATCCAGAGGCCACTGATACTGGGCTTGACTTCAGGGAAGTAAATGCCAAAAAGGAACAGTCCCAGGACTGATCCCAGAGGGACTCCACTTGCATTGCTCTCAACTGTCCAGATTTTCACAGAATGTCCAGATTTTTGACTTATATTTTTGATCCATTTCTCATAAAGCTGCAGTTTTCTGGCAAATCACTGGCAAATCATTGAGGAATCCTGGTATTTTATGACTTTGTGTCTCTCTGTACGCAATACACTGTATTCACTGGGTATATCGATTTCAGTGATCAATGCTACTTTTGTCTTCTATTCCTGGACCACTATATCTGGTTTTCTAGCATCTATCTTTTGAACTGTTGGTAATTGATGATCTCATGTGATATAGACTTCATAATTTTCTATGATGCTTTGTGGTTCATGTTTTCAGTGTTTTTCAGCCACTTCAATACCATAATGATTGCACAATCCCCAGTGCAACAGTCTTGCCACATTATTATGCCTTTCAGTATACAGTCCTTCTGCCATTAGTATGTCACAACCAGCAACAAGGTGTGCGAGTGTTTCCAGTTCTGTTTTACAAAACCTACATTTGTTTGTTTCTTCCACATGTTCAATCGACTTTATAAACCAACGTGTACGTATCCCACTATCTTGGGCTGTCAATATTAATCTTTCATCTTTTGGTTTGAATTCCTCTCTCCTTAACCATTCCTGTGTTTGATCCTGATCAACATGAGGTTCTTCCAGGAATTTTCTATACTTGCAACTATATTTATGCATTTTCCATATTTCTTGTCTTCTCACTGATCCTTTACCTTATATTCTTTCTTTTTTTTGGCACATTCAGCTGCTGCCTGATTTTTATCCACTTCTGGTTTGATATCCCTTCCCATTTGATGCTGATATGCATCTGCTAGACTAAGCAGGGAAGTCATCTTAGATTTATTCTCCTCATGTTTCAAAACTTGGGCACACGGTCAAAAGATAGGTCACTGAACACTTAAGTTCCCAAATCCTGAACAACTGGGTTAACCTTTGGGGGTTTATTCCCCAGTGTGGTAGTTCCTTGGGGTAGATGACGTCCCCTAGTATACAATAATGCATTTTTGACATTTAGTTTCAGTCCATGATTTTGGTGCCAGCTATTAATTTGGAACAAGCCTTCCTGCAGGATGGCTATGTCATTCTGGGATTCAATGACTGCTCCTACCTTGCTGCAATCTGCAAATTTAGTCAGGCACAGCCATTTAGTTTTTTACTTTTGAAAATTAGGTGCCTAATAGGAGCGGTCCCCGCACAGAACCCTGGGGATCTCCAGTAGTGACTGGTCCCTTTGTGGAGGTAACTTCCCCTATTTTGATTTCCTGTGCCCTATCTGTGAGACAGTTTGCAATCCAGAATTTATTCTTTGCACACTTTGAATAAATCCTGTATAATCTAAAATTATGTTATAATTTTCCTCAACATTTTTACTTCTTTCTTCATTTATTTAATCTTGCAGCTTGGGACAATCAAATCACAAATGCACCTTTTCACTGTATTTTTTACGAATAAATGTACAATCATTTATAATCTGCTCTTATTTTCTACATTAAGAATATATTCTATTCTTCTGATAGCTCAGTCATGTATTCAGTTTGATGCTTCTCTGCAAATATATAGGATTTACATAATGCATTCTATCGCCGCTGTCATTAGATATCCTTCTTACCTCAGACACTTCTAAAGCCTTCACAGACAGACATTTTGCCTTCTTAATCTTCTTTCTGTTTGGAGTTGTTTTCGCCACTTCCTGGATAATATTTCAAACTTCTGTTCATAGTTCTTAAGGTATTCTGTCCATCATGCCATGCCTAATCCTTTATAGCTATTGTCCATCATGCCATGCCTAATCCTTTATATCTATTGTCCATCATGCCATGCCTAATCCTTTATATTTATTCTTCACTTGCAGATGATATTCCTTGTAATATTGCTTAGCTCATATCCCACTGGTCTAGTTAGTTTTCTTGTTTTCTGTATTTTTTAAACTTTGCAGTAAGAATCTGATGGTCTGAAGCACAATTAGCTCTAGATCTTGATTTTGCTGACTGTATAGAACTATTTCATCTCTGACTGTCCAGGATATTGTCAGTCTTCTTGTAGTAATGTCCATGTGATGATATCCATGTTTAAAGCCATCTCTTAGCCTGTTGCAAAGTGTTACTGTGACTTCTGAATTATCTTGACAGAACATTAACGATCTTAAGTCCAAACCTGCCAGTTATTCCAGTTATATTTTTTTCAACAATTTTAGCATTTCAATCACCTACAATGGATATGATATCTTTTCAAGGGTTATTTCCTAAATGTGCATGCACCTATGTTTGTTCTTTCATTGTTGATGTTGAAAACAACACATATGCTAAACCATAGATGTCATCCTCTTTGACTGAATATACCACAAAATTCAACTAGTCTAGTCATGAGAACTGACATAGTCACAGGGAACTTCCAGATTCTTTTCAGTTTTCTATTAACAGTTTGGGTGTAAAGTAGAAAGTTTGTGTTTTACGGTAAAGTATGATAACTTTGATAACTTTCTCCTTGTTTGTAATACTGATACATGTGATTTACTCACTAATGTCCTTCATTGACCAATTAATGGTCAATATCCTCCCTGCGTTTGTGTGGGTTTCCTGTGGGCACTCCGGTTTCCTCCCACATTATAAAGACATGCATCTGGAGCATTTCTCCCTGGGACTATGCTGAAAATTGGCTTTGCTCCAAATCGGACTTTCCCAGTAAACAAATGTAAAATAAATAAATAATAAATAATAATGTCACTGATTTCAATTGAGTGCTGACAGAACTGCTATGACTGACTTCACTGACGGTACTTCTCTTTCTCAGCTGCATGTGGAACATCTGAGTTGTGTGATGGTAGTGCTCTGACTGAATTCTCTGACAGCATTACTCTCATTTACAACTTCCTCTGTGTGTCATCATGTACATGTGACTCTCTGATTGCTTTTAATCTCAAATGCAGTAAAATAAGTCCCCATAGCATCTTCTGCTCTGAATTTTCTTCAGTGGTGTACTGGCTTTCAGTATATCATAGCAAAGAAGGCAGGCTGCTTCTTGTGGTGATTTTCTGTTTTAGGGCCTCAGCAGGTTTTGCTGAGGTCTATCTTGGAGGCTGAGCACACAATGGCTAATTGTTGAAATGCTATCCTGGAAATTTGTGATATTATTTTCAAAGGCCATTTTACTTTTCAATTGAAGTATATCTTCCCATTTTGACCTGAATGAAACAGTTACAATTTTCATTACACTTTTTGTTGGTGTTACTGCAATCTTTACTGGACATATGTTTAAGAAATTCCAGAGCACATTTCCTTTTTGTGGTAGATGCGTGTAGGATACAAGGGACAGAGAATGTATTTTCAGTGTAATCCTTACTCCTGCCATTAGATTTTTTTTCTGTTGTCACAGCAAATTTGTGTTTGGCATTACAATGAAACACTTCCTCATTCTTATCAACGTAGTGACCAGGGAGACTTTATTTACTTTCAATATTCTGCATTTTCATGCACTCATAAAGAATAGAGCTGTGTGAACTTTTTGGGTTGTGAAAAGCTGCACAGAAGTAACAACTTATTTTCCGAATGCATAGAAGTCCACAGTTTCTAACAAAACTATACCTTTAGCAACCATTCCCCGGTACTGTACAATTTCACTTGGGAATTTTAACTGGAAGTCCACATTATTGTCATACAACACTTCTTGAAATATACACCACATGTATATAGGCTTTTGGGTGAGTTGTCAACTATTTTGCTTCATTTGTGGAAAGCATAACTGTGGCAAACATAGTTTCTAAAGAGATCATAAAAACAACAAAATTATTTTTTATAGTGTACACTTTCTTCACTGGTTTAAATCACATTTTATTTTCTGTTACAAAACCCCTAATCATTCAAAAACGTTCAATATTTTTTCTGTTTATAGCAATAAATCGTTGGGGTGATGGCAATACTGTTTTCAAGAATTTACCCTATTGTTGGAATATTGTCTTTCTTCCTTTCAAACTCAACATCCAAAGATAGTCATTCAGTGTTTTTTGTAACCTTGATATTCTGTTTTTAAAATTAATGTGTCTTCAAATAACCAAGATACTGTAACTCAATGATCTTATCCCTCAACACACACTGCCCTGGACACTGAACTCTCTAATTGCTCTGATGACCAGAAACGTCCCTCTTGTAAATGCTGCGACCAGGCCAGATGCTCAAGTGACCTTCCATTGAACTGCAATATACCTCACCTGCCTGAAGTAGCTTTTCACAAAAGTATCCCCAGCCAATATGATTGTTGCAAACAACATAAACTATCACACTGCTTCCCATGATAAGCAGTCACTATGTTGTACCAACAACACAAATATAGAAAATTAAACATGAATGGAGAGCAAATTAGTCTCTATATCAGATCTTTGTTTTTTGAGTGTAAAACTAAGTAATGTCCTGTATTTTCCCATGTTGTACTGTAGTTCATGTCACAAACTTTCCCTCATCATAATGTCCAGTTGTTAGTTAAGTGGATTAATGAGTAACATTCTTCTGGGTGTCTTTCAGCAAATAAGTCAATTACTGAAGAATAGTCTATTGGCATGTCTCTATGCATGAACAACAATACTAAAGTATTAAGGAAGTCTTGTCTCATGGTACTCCGAAGTTCAGACATTTATCAGTTTTAAGGCTGAATTAGCCCCCTCTACTCCAGCAGTTGTGACTGGAGTGAGTAAAATTGTTTTAGTATGAATGAAATGTTTAAGACCATTTTGACACTTGTTTTGGGCTTCAAGTTATGTGGCAGTCCAGACATGGCTGATAAGGATTCCCATGTCCTTTTCCACAGTTGGGAGTTCATGGTGGAATGTTGTCAGTGAAAGCAAATCAAAGAAAGTTTTAATGGAATTCTCATGTTCTGAGATTAACTTTGTTCAAGTTTCATGGAATTAGTGTAAAGTGTTGTATAGCTGTTGATGCCATTGCAGTGGATAGGCTTAAGAGTTCATGAATAAAGTGTTCCAGGAGAGGACTAAAAATTTCTCTTGTCCAGTACACCACCAAAGTCTCTCCACCTAACATTGTTCCTCATGGTCTGCTGGTTACAGAGACATGGAAGGGTCATAGAAATATCTTTTCTAAAGAGATCATGCGAAAACAACAAAATAGTTTTTTTATAGTGTACACTTCCTTCACTGGTTTAAATCATATTTTGTTTTCTATTAAAAAAACCCTTAATTATCTAAAAAGTTTCAGTATTTTTTTTTCTTTTTATAGCAATGAATCATTGGGGTGATAACAATAACCTAAGAATTTACCTATGTCAAAGTAAGGTTTAAGTGAATTCTGTAGTTCTGAGATGAAGTTCAAGTTTTATGGAAATAGTGTGAAGCATTGTATACCTAGCAATAGATCAGCCTTACTGCAGAAGCATCCCGTTTCTGACATTTCTATGAATATATTGTGAACTTTCTGCTCAGTGTTTGCATGAGTAGCCTGCAGCTCATCTAGCACATAGATAACTTGCTCAAATACATGCAGTATGTCTTGTGATGATCCTTGCAGGAACTTGTTAAGGGGCTTAGTAAAGCCAAACAAGAATCTTGCTGACTGGAAAGAAAAACAAAGCGCAACTTAGTAATTGAATTGTGCAGTCCACTGGCATCTGCCAAATTCTTTCCATCCCAGTGTGGCCCTCTGTTATTCATAATATTGTCTAAACAGAAAAGAAATGCTTCATACAAATGATAGATTTCATCAAAGGCTGCATGTCGCTCCACCCATCTAGTCTTGCAAAGCAACTTAAGCCATTTGCCATTCACTGTAGATTTATGTAATGCACTGATTCCTTTAGACATTTTTGCCTTTTTAGGGAATACTTGAAAAATGAACCAATTTCCTTCACTACATTAAACATTGTTCATATTTCTGAACTTGGCAAGCCTTTGAAAACACACGGTTCAGCTGGTGACTAGGCACAATGGAAACAAATAGCATGTGGTACTTTTTCTTCAAACAGAACAGCACAGCCCTTCTGGGTTCCAGCCATGTTTCCAGCACTATCATACCCTTGACCTCTGGAGTGCCCAAAATTCAATAATAACTTTGTTAAGTAAATAACCAACTTATTGCAGATCTCCCTCTCTGGTCATAGATTCACAGTTGATTATATCTGCATTTTCATCTGCTCGAATGGAATAAAAAGGTCCAAAAGGCTGTTGTTTACTATCCTTTATTATCTCCTGTTGAATGTATTCTTTAATACAATCTACCAGTTTATTCTGTGTTGTTTTGAAATATATTTTGCATTCTTTTGGCATGTCTGTAAATGGGTTTGTAACTCTCTGTCACCAGCATCAATTCAGAAATCAACTAGAGATATGTAGTTTCCTTTCTTGGCAGTAGAGTCAGATGTTCAGTCATCTCTATGGCCATGAAGTGCTATCTCTTGCCTTCCACAGTACTACAGACACTTTATAACAGATGTTAGTACAGGTCTGTTTTGGCCACCTGCACCTATACAGCATTTGAAATTGTGAAGTTCACTCTTTGACTATGACTGTCAGTTGTGATTCTGAAAGCATGTAATTTTGCCTCAGATTTCTTGTGGAACTGTAACTCTGAGTGTTGTTGATTGCCAGCTTTGGCATGCTTCCAATTACAGTAAGGCTGCTCAGTGAATACCTTTGCATATTATGTCTGTGCTGATGTTGCTAAGCAATTCAGCCCATCCTATTTGACTGAATATGCCAGAAATTTATACTGGTCTATCCATGAGTGCTGACGTTGGTGAAGGGAACTTTCTAACTGTCTTCCTTTGTCTGTGAAAATGGAAAGTGTTGTGTTGTTTCTGATGCAGTATGACAATTACTTTCTCCTTGTCTGCAATACTGGTACATGTGATGTACTCACTAATATCTGTCAGTGAACAAGTAGCGTCACCAATTTCATTTGGATGTTTCATACTGACAGTGCTGACATGAGTGACTTCACTTATGGTACTTCTCTCATTTCCTGTGTTATCTCCTGAGCTGCTAATTTCTGTGATGGTACTATTCTAACCGACTTCTCTGATGGCAGTACATTCATCTACAGTGCTCTCTGTGTCTTCATGCACACCTGACTCTCTGACTGCTGGTTAAAAAAATAAAAATGAGTACCAAAAGGATGATAACTTTTGTAGCAGTACAACAAAATAAAATACAACTGCACTTCCCTTGATTGAAGGGCATACTCTTACAGAAACATAAAATGTGGCACACACTCAAAAAAAGTAACATGGAAACACAAACAGTCTACTCTATGGATACAAACCAATGCCAGAAATGCAAAGTGCATTACATGGATTACGAAGGTGTTTCATCTCACCCATAAGCTCCTTCCTCTATACACAGACATCAAGACAGACATTTAAAGTACAGCACCTCTCCAGTTCATTTGCCATGTATTTAACAGACTTTAACTTAACAAGGCAGTCTCTGTTGCAGCCCTGATGGTAATGTTGCACTTTCACAAAACTAACTGCACAAGGGTTACCCACTGCAAAGAACTAAACCTGATCTCTAACATGATTGACCATGCTGGAGAGACAGATATGTGTTCCAGAGAATAACCCTCCTCTGGAATAGGCTTCCTATTCACATGAAGCAGAGACCTTCCCTGATCATCTTCAAGTGCAATCTGGACCAGTGGATGGGTAATCACAAATTCACTCCTGGGGTGGCACCCATGTCCCTTATGAACAGAGGCAGTCTACAAAAAGCATCAAAAGCCTGCTTACTGACCCTTATCTTTCCCCCAGAGATAGAAAATTGGGTAAAATCTGAGTAAAACTGGCTAGGTTTGTAAGGACTCTTGAGCCATTAGCCTAGTAATCTCCTATGAACCAGTGAGCAACTTTGTTGTGCATTCAAAACTAAATCACTAAAAGTTGTGCACAATCTAAGTCACAATGTCCAAGACAAGTACTTCATCACAGGAAATAAAAGTCCCATATGTATCAGAACTATATGATGGAATCATCCAGAAATGGGACATTATCCATTAATTTGGTGTTTTCCTCATTCACAATGACTTACTCTCGGAGACTGAACTTTCTCAGTGTTTTAAAGCCTTTCTGAAGAATTTGAAAAGTGACTGCTGATGTAATTCTTGCTTCCTTCCTAAAGACATGGCAGCAGTTTTTCCTGACATCCAGCAATACTTGAATCAATACAAGATTTTTAACTGCCTCTGTATCTAATCTACAAAATAAAAGAATGTCAGGTACTAGTGACTTAGCCAATGGTTATGACAACAAATGGTCCTTATTCCAAAGAAAAAAAAACTCGTATAAAACACTTCACAAATGAATGCATGAACTAGTCTCACTTTGGCATGTTCCAATAACTTTACAAGACTATTTCTGTCTGTGGGCTACATACTGATCACTGTTATTTTAGTCACTACTACAAATGAATTATGCTGTACTGGGACCTCTCCTGTTTGGAATCTACTTCTCTGAAGTACAGGCCAGCACTAAGGGACTTTGGCTAACAACATTCGCAGATGACTGCAAAGTGGGAGCCATTATTGAATCCCCAAATGATGTGGATATTCTACAAAAGGGCCTTACAGAACAGAAGCTTGGTGCCAGAGTCATAGGCTCAAACTCAATGCCAAGAAATGTGTAGTTATCCCCTTTGGGAAAAAACATGTACCTGTGAATTACCACATAGGTGGCAGTACACTAAACACCGAAAGTGTGATAAGAGACTTAGGGACACAGGTGGACAGTGGTCTCACCTTCGATAACCACATCACCACAACAGTCAGGAAATCCTTCTATGTGGCACACCTCATCACTAAGGATTTTCATCCAGAAAAAAGGAGGTTATTATCCCACTGTACTCATCCCTCATTAGACCCATTATAGAATACAATGCCCCATTCGGTATGTACCTCTCAAGACATCTGCAACAAGTGAAAGGCCACATAAATACCTCACTAAAAGAATCACAGGCCTAAAGCAGATGCCCTATTCTGACCATCTAAGAAAACTCCCGCTATACTCTGTCTCATATCGTCTACTCAGAGGTGACCTTTGCTTAACATACAAGGCCATGTCAAACCCAGAGCTGTTAGACATGTTATGCTTAAAGAAATCCCTCAGAATCACATGTTCCAGGGATCAAAACCTTGTCATCACAATGAACAAAACATGCTGGAGGGATAGGTTCCTGACCCAGAGACTCCCCAGACTCTGGAATAGACTCCCCATACATGTCAAGCAGAGTGCCTCTTTGGCCCTCTTCAAAAGGAACCTTGATGATTGGATGGGAGATAGGAAATTCACCCTGGGGATCACGTCAGTCACCCTGCTAGACAGGGGTCTAGGGAAGGTAAATACTGTAGGAAGAAATAACCAGGGAATTCTTATGACTAGGCTTGCATAGGCCCTAGGGCCGATAGCCTAGTACCAACCTATGAACCTATGAACCTATGAGCCTGTGACACTACATTTCCCCTTTTCCTTACCTATTTGTGGTAACTTTGAGTATATCCAGAATATATTACTCATGAACATCTATACAGTGTGAAATGTCACAGCTCTAGGAGGCTACACACATCTTTCCATTCATATCACTTTCTGAAAAATCAGCTTAAAGGGACAGTCCCAGAGATTTTTTTGTTTTGATTCTGTTTTTTTGTTTACATTTCAGTCTGGCTTTCTGAGCATGTCCCAGCTTTGGCTATGGGGGTTGGGGAGGGGTACTTACAGGAAGTTTCAATGGTCTTTGTGAAATTCCATCTCAAATTGCAGTTGTACTCAGATCAGCTCTCACTGAGTCATTCATAAGTTTCACCTCTGTTTTTTATCCTAAGAGAAAAGTAGCCTTTCAGGAATTTTATGACCTCACTTGCTACTACCTTGCAGAAAAGCATATGAGCAATGCAAAGCTAAAACATATGTAAACAGAGTTTTCTGCTCATTTAATTTCATATTTTATTTTGTGCAGATTTCTAAATGCTAGTTAAGTGCTATGATGCTATGCATGACTGCCAGTTGCTCTGTGGAAAGCATCAGAGTAATGCAAGTTTTGAACAGTAGTAGAAGCAGTCTTCTTTTTATTCAGGTTTTTTCATTTCTGAATACTAGCCAAGTGTAATGGTTTTCTGACCTGCTGTAAAAAAATATGTGTGAAGCAAGCAACAGATTTATTTTAAACAATGAAGTCCAAACCTTACTGTCACAATGGAGGCTGTACAGTATGGCAACCTGTGATAGTTTTACATACTAATTCTGAGACTGCTTTACTACAGATTAAGGGGAATACATCAAGAGACTGCTAAGATTTAGTATGAATTCAACTAAACTGTACTTGTTTGACTATACTGCTCACAGTTATGCTGTGCAAAGTAAATAAAGGAGATAAAGAGCTGCACAAGTGTTATAGATATAAATAAATATAAGACTTTACCTTATATGCCTTTAGTCAGGAACAACACTTTAGGATGTGCAAACAAAAATTTTATTCTTACAGCACTGGGAGTCAGTCTTTATAGCCCTTGATGAAGCATTTTCACTTAACATACAAAAAATATATTTTTATGCATTTTCTTATCAAACTGCTCATGCAATTTCATTACAATTACAATACGTTACAATGACTGTGTCCTAGAGAAAACTTTGCAAATGTCCTCATTCCTCATGATTTTCACCTCAGACTTCACGTGAACACCTTCCTATATAATAATCACCTGCTTCCAAGGGGGTCTTGTTTCTGACCTTGGATGTTTCAAACCTGCCCTAGCAACAATGCACTCCTAGCCTGGAGGAGTCAGGCTACAAATTCCTTTTGCAGTAACTGAAACACGTACTATTTTCTCTTATTACATACTAAAAGAATGCAGTTTAAAAGACAGCAATAATGTGGCTTATGAAGCTGTATTTTTCCCAGCCCTGCATACAAATTATATTTGCTTTTTGACAATCATATTATAGCATCATTAATAAACTGAAATTTATATACATTTTAATAAGCTGGTCTTGTCCCATAACAGTTAGCTAGATTTATAACAGGAATGCCCTATCGTACACATCACTGTAACAATCTCAGAACATTAGATTGGTTAGAACTACCTAACATTCTCAAACTCAATCAACTCATTGAGACATTCAAAACAATCCACCATCCTGACAAAACCCCCTCAATGACCAAAATATTCACCCCCTACTTTAACCTTACATCCCTTAGATCATCCAAAAGCTTACAAATTCAAACTATTAAATCTAACAATTCAGGAGTTGAAGCACTCTATGCTAATTCCATTGGAAAATCCTGGAATGCCCTCCCAAACAACCTAAGACATGAGACCTCACTCCACCAATTCAAAAAACAACTCAAAGATCTCCTAAAATCCGAATGGCTATGCCCATGCTCTAATCCTGATTAATAGCAAACATCCCAGTACTACCTAATTTCCACCCAATCCAAAATCCAAGGGTCTTCATTGTAGTTAGGATACTCCAACTACCTAAGACTGTTTTACCTCTTTAAATTATTTGTATAACCCTTTTACTTGTTCATTTGACTTTGAATGTAATACTTTGTATCTTATCTCCTGTTGTTTTTTGTCATAACTACCCTCTGTGGAGCTTTTCTCCCCGGGCCTCTACTGAAAATGGACATGTATCCAGTTAGACTAGCCCGGTCAACAAATGTAAAATAAATAAAAATAAATAAAATAAAATAAACAGTTTCCTCCCTCTGGTACTATTAGTGTCATACCATACATATAATTATATTTTTATTTTTTTAACTTGATAAAATACTCCTCGGCATTATAGTAGTCATCATTTTTTGTCAAAATAGAACTGTCATTGATTTGTGCATACAGTGGCATTTTATGTGCAGGTGATGTTAACTATCTTGTAATTACAGTCTTTAGAATAGAAAATGCCAAAATAATTACAAATATAATAAAAAGTACAATGGCAATACCCTGGATTATGCTAGTTCCTAGGTTGCCACAAATACTGCCAAACCATCCAAAAAGTGTCCAATTTTTGGATGTGCTGTCCAGCTCTTTGGCCCTTTGTTTCATGAAGTTTGCCAGTATTTCCTGTTTATCATGATAGTCGCTAATATATGAACAGCAACGACTTCCTATGAGGGCACATGACCCTCCACCCCCTTTTTCAGCAAGCATTATATCAAGTGCCATTTGATTCTGTAACACCACAGTTCACATTTTAGTCAATTTTTGATTTGCCATTCTGATGTGATGTGAAGTTTTGTTGGCCACCTCCTCTAGAATTTGGGCAAGCATGGTGATTTTAAGTATTGTCCTTTGTACTCCATACCCAGGATTCAAAATTGAAAATACTTGCTCTGTCCAGTGGATTGTTCACTTATTTGTTAGTGTACCTGCTGATGGGTGTTCAAAATGTTGAATAGCAGGAGTAATATAGCCTACAAAACAAAATCTAGAACAGTTTGTAGGCAACCAGGGGTAGGCACGATTACCAGAGATGTAGTAACAGTCAATTATTATGCCCATGCCACGCCCCCAGTGATAGCTTTTTAAGTGCAAAGAGTCTAACACACTTTTATACCTAGTGTTATTACATTTGCTTTTTTCTACTGGTACAGTCCCATTTCTGGCATAACATGTGTCTCCATGATGTGTGGTTGCAAGTTGAAGAGACACAACCTTTGAAAAATTAGTTACATTATGCCAGGTTAAGCTGATGTCATTCAGGTCCTTTTTAAATGACACCTGTGAAGCAGGGATGGGAATCATAAGAATCATTGCCTTGGAATGATGAGGTATATGCAAACATATCTAGCAGTTTGTTTTGTTTAGATTTTTGGCATATTGCTGAAGGACCAGCAAGAAACTGTTTTTTTCTTGACCAGTTTATAGAAGGGAACAACAGCAGAAACAAAGCAAAAGTACCTGTTGTCACTGGATTTATTATGGACTGCTACTGAAGTTGACCTTTTCACTGGGCAGATGATTTATCTGTCACACCTCGATCTCCCTCTGTTGGCTGCGATGATTCATCTGGGGTCCCCACATGACAAGTCTTCTTGCAATGAGATGAATGGATTCAAGTTGGTAGTCCTGCATAGTAGACTGCAGTCAAAGTGGTGAGCAGGATCTGAAAAGCCCCCTTCCACCTCGGGCTTAGGCAGTTTTTCCTAGGAAAAAGATTCATATACACTCAATCAGCTGGTTGTAGTTGATGACAGGGTTGGTCAGGAGGCTTTGGTAATGCTGCTCTTACTGTTCAATGATATTGCTGGAAGATATTAATGAGTTTGCTACAATAAGAAATCATAGCATCATCTGACAAAGTTAAATCAGCATTTTCCACTGGAAGGGTAGCTGGAAGGATCATGGGTCCCCCCATTATCTCATATGGACTCATTTTTCTGGTGGCATTCAGTGAGGCTCTCATACTCATTAATGCAAAGGGAAGGGCTTTGGGCCCCTTTAAGTGGGTTTTAGCACATATCTTTGAAATTTTATTTTTAAGGGTCCTGTTTACCCTTTCCACTAATTCAGATGACTGGGGATGGTTGGAAAAGTGAAGACTCAACCTAGTATTAAAAGTTTTACATAACTCTTTAAACAGATTATTATTAAAATGAGTTTCCAGGTCACTGTTAACAATGCTGGGTATACCGAATTTCGGTATATAATCAGATAACAATGTTTTAATAACTGTGACTGCATCAGATTTGTGACATGGGTAAGCTTCCACCCATGCTGAGAACATACACACTACCACCAAAATAAATTGCAAATTATTAGTCTTAGGCATCTGGATGAAATCTAGCTGTATATTAACAAAAGGTCCCCAGGGTGGAGGTAAACATGTAGATTTGCTATTGGCATGTTTGCTTATGTTATATTCCAAGAAATACTACAATTTTGTACATACTGAAGTATCAAAGAGGAGATATGAGAGGCATACCAACTTTGGGTAATTTGATTAAATAAAGCTGTCTTACCTGTATGGGCCGGTAGATGATATGCCCTTACTAGGTAAGGTAGCAAAGAGGAAGGTGCCACCAGTCGGCTATCTGGATGTCACCATATGCCATCAGAGGATTTTCTACATCCATCCTTGAGCCACCTCAGAACTTCTCCCTGTGATGCTTCAGTTTGAAAGGCTGACAACTTTTTAAAATCAAACACATCATTACTGTTGCAGTTTGTTACTGTTCACATACAAAGATGTTTACAACAATTTACTACTGCTTGTTTAGCAGCTTGGTCTGCTAAATTATTACCTTTGGTAACAACATTCTGTCCCTTTTGATGTGCACAACATTTGATTACAGACAGCTTTTTAGGTAACAAAAGTGCATCTAACCATGATTTTATGTACCCTGCATTTTTAATTTGATTTTCTGAAGAGGATAAAAACCCTGTCTCTCCAAAGTTGCCCAAAATCATGTACCACCATGAAACCATAATGGCTGTCTATAAAAATATTGGCCACCTTGTCTTTGGCTAACTCACAGGATTTTTGCAAAGCCACTAACTCAGCTATTTGAACAGAGTGAACACCCTCTAATCTTTGTTGCAACAATATTGTTTCCTCAGTGCAGACTGCTATTCCTGAGATCAACTTTCCTGTTTGATCTCTTCCACAAGAGCCATTCCAAACAGATGCATGTCAGCATTGGGTATGGGAGTGTCCTTTAAGTCCTCCCTAGGAGAAAGCAAATAGTTACACACACACAATCATGGTCTTTACCATCCTCAGTGGTAGACAACAGAGATGCAGGATTTAGAACAGGACAGTGGATCAGAGAAATAGATGGATTAGAAAGAAGTGTAAGTTCATATCTAGTTAGATGTGCAGTCAAGAAGGGATGAGTTTTATCTTTAGTAATAAAGACGATTTCGAGTGAGCTTGATACATTTCAACTACGATTTAATTTTTATGGGTCATTCTTTCATAGATACACTGGGTAGGAATCTAACTACACAGTTTATACATTGTATTTAATATTGATTATTTATTTATTTATTTATAGTGGTAAAATACACACACACTTTAAACAGTACACACTATTAAGAAGAGTAACATAATTATTGTAAACTTTTATTTTATTTTATTTATTGTATTTTACATTTGTTGACCGGGCTGGTCTAGCTGGATACATGTCCATTTTCAGCAGAGGCCCGGGGAGAAAAGCTCCACTACAATATGCTAAGAAAGTAACCAACATACATAATATTCTAAGGAGATAAATACAGGTAGAGAACAGAAAAAACATTTTTAACATATATATAAATGAGAACAACAATAACAACTAGTAATTAATTCACAATTCCTTCACGGTGGAGGTGAGGTGGGGAGGAGATACTAGATGAGCTTGATACATTTCAACTACGATTTAATTTTTATGGGTCATTCTTTCATAGATACACATAGATACACAACTATACACTACCTTTTAACCATTATATATATATTTTTTTCTAAATGTGTTTAAAATTCAATTACAACAATTTAATTTAATCAATTATTAAGAATATAAGACTATATATTTGAAAGGGAAGGTTTTTTTAAAAAGGGAAAATGTCTATAGCATTTATTATGTTTTAATAAGTTTTAATGTATTTTAATTGATTGGAATTTATTGAACTTCAATTATGAAATGTCACATGTTCAAGCTTTGGGTATTTAAACCCACCACTGGTTTCACTAATTTTGTTCTGAGGAAGCCTGGGATTGAACCTGGGTGAAAGCGCTTAACTATTTGTTCGTATTGTTTGGACTCAAGTATTATATGTGGTTTTACATCAGTTTGGTGGATTCGTGTAATTACACATTTTTATTTACATTTTCCTGAGGGTGTCCTTGGTACTGCTGATCGGATTATTTGTTCCTGAACTTTGTGCGTTTCATTGTGGTTTAAACAGATGGATTAGAAAGAAGTGTAAGTTCATATCTAGTTAGATGTGCAGTCAAGAAGGGATGAGTTTTATTTTTAGTAATAAAGACGATTTCAAGTGAGGGATAGCTACTGTAGGGTCCTAAGATCCTACTCTGAGATATTAAATGACGAAGATAATGTACCTGAGGTAACCATAGCTGTAATTTTTTTGTGTTGACACTTTGGGTCCTTTTCCTGCAAGGATAGTTAGAAGATGCAAGGCATTCTGTTAACATTGCTGAAAGGAATTTGGTGCTATTAGTAAATCATTTACATATTGTACTAACACAGACCCACCTGGAAATGTCACATCTTTTAAATATTTTGTAGAATTTGAGAAAATAATGAAGAAGATTTATTATATCCTTGTGGCAACCATGTCCAGGTATATAGGTTCATAGGTTCATAGGTAGGTACTAGGCTATTGGCCCTAGGGCCTATACAAGCCTAGTCAAAAAGGTACCCTGGCTTTCGCCACCCAAGAAAATTATTTTCCTGTGCCCCTGTCAAGCAGAACCACAGAGGTGAATCCCGGGGTGAATTCTTTATTTCCCATCCAATCATCAAGATTTTTCTTGAAGAGTGCTAATGAGGAGCTTTGTTTGATATAGATAGGTAGTTTGTTCCAGAGTAAGGGAAGTCTCTGGGACAGGAATCTATCTCTCCAGCATATTCTGTTTAGGTCCCTAGAGTGTGTAGCTCGGAGGGATTGGACTTTCTTTAAGTGGAGCATGTCCAACAGCTCTGGGTTTGACATAGCTTTGTATGTTAGGCAGAGATCGCCTCTGAATAGGCAATATGCGATGGATTAAAGCTGGAGTTTTTTGAGATGGTCTGCATAGGACATCTGTTTGAGGCCAGTAATCCTCTTTGTGAGGTATTTCTGCAGCCTTTCCTGTTGTTGTAGATGTCTTGTGAGGAACATACCAAAATGGGCATTGTACTCTATAATGGGTCTAATGAGTGACGAGTGGAGGGGAACAATGACCTCTTTTTTCCTGGATGAGAAACCTTTAGTGATGAGGTGTGCCACATAGAAGGATTTCCTGACTACTGTGGTGATCTGATTATCAAAGGAGAGACTACTGTCCACCTGTGTCCCAAGGTCTCATCACACTTTCGGTGTTAAGTGGACTATCACCTATGTGGTAGCTCATGGGTACAGAGTTTTTACAAAAAGGGGATGACAATGCACTTTTTGGCATTGAGCTTGAGGCCATGGCTTTGACACCAGGCATCTGTCTCAGTGAGGCCCTTTTGTAGGATGTCCACATCGTTTGGAGTTTTGATTATGGCTCCTAGTTTGAGACCTTCTGTGTTAGCCTGTACTTCAGAAAAGTAGATACCAAACAGGAGAGGACCCAGGACTGAACCCTGTGGTACTCCACTTGTCACTGGTCTGAAGTCGGATTTGGAGTCTGCTACTTTCACAGTGTGGGATCTGTCAGTGAGCCAGTTGGCAGCCCATCTTGTGACATACAGATTTATACCTAGTTTAGTGAGTTTATCTATAATTCCAGAGTGGGGGATGTTGTCAAAAGCCTTGGCCAGATCTAGATAGGCTATGTGAACCACCTTACCCTCATCTACGGCTTTGGTGACTGCTTCAAAGAATTCTATCAGGTTTAGGAGACATGATTTGCCTTTTACAAACTGGAACTGGGTGGAGTTCAGAGTTTGGGATTACTAATGTATTTGTTTATAAGTTCCATGATGATACATTCCATGGCTTTGCAGACCAGGCTCGTTAGGCTAATGGGGCAGTAGTTCCCAGGGTCCATGGTGGCTCCCCCTTTGTGGAGTGGGATAACCATTGCTGTGCACCATTCAGTGGAGACAAAGCCTGAGGTGAGGCTATGATTGAACATGGTGCTTAGGTGGGGTGCCAGTTCATTTTGTAGTTCATGCAGAACACAGCCTGGGATGTTGTCAGGTCCCATGGATGCTGTGTTCTTGGCTTTGGAGAATGTGTTTTTTACCTGTGTAGCCGTGATTACAGGAACTTTGCATTCTTCCAGTATAGAGATGGGCCCTTTAGGGGGAGAGAGGGGGGTAAAGTGTAAAGTTTGCACTGAACTTATCTGCCAGGATGTTGGTAATATCAGTTGGGTCTGTATATTTAGTGCCATTGTGCTGTAACTCAGAGCAAATCTGAGTGTTGCCATTCAGATTCTTGACATAGCTATAGAATGCTTTGTGGCTGTCTTTAGAATCAGTGGCAATTTTGTTTTCGTAACAAGCTTTGGAGGATTTTATGAGGGATCTCAGCTTCTTACTGAGGCTGACCAGGCAGTTCCTCCAATCATGGGATTTTACTCTTTTTTGCAACAGTTTTTTTCTTCTGTTGTAGTTTGTTTATGGCAGGGGACCACCAGATTGGTTTCCTGTTTTTGGAGGATAGCATCTTGGTTCTGTTAGGGATAGCATGATCCATACATTTGTGTAAGTGCTTATAAAGTACATTTGTGTAGGATTCAACAGTTGTACCTCTATTGTCCATCAGCATGGGTGTCATGAAATTTGCCACTTCTGTCTTAAGAAGCATAAAATTGGCTTTGGAGAAATTTTTTATGGTGGTTTCCCTAATGGGGGTGGGGGTGGGGGGTGGGGACAGGATGTGGATATCTAGGGTGATTAGCTTGTGGTCGGATCTGACCAACGAAGAATTGACCTCTGGTGTGGAACACCAGTCGTCCATGTTGGTAATGACCAGGCCTAGCATATTGGTGCCCTTGGTGGGGGTGTGGGTAAGTTGATCCAAGGCATTGGAATTTATGAATTCCAGAAAATGTTGAGCAAAAGAGTTGGTACATGAGTAGTTTTCTGAGTTAATGGTGGGGTAGTTGAAATCACCCATTATTAGGGTGTTGGGTAGTACTCTAATATTTTCCAGTGTCCCAGATAAGTGAAAGCAAACAGAAACTGACTGTCAGGGTGAATAGGTATAGAAAAGAATGCTGAACATAAATCTATCACAGAAAAGTAACTAGCTGTAGGTGGTATGCAACTCAGTATTGTTGCTGGATTTGGAACAACAGGAAAAGTAGGTAGTACTGCATTATTTACAGCCCTTAACTCTTGGACAAATCTATAAGTATCCTTTTCTGGCTTTTTTACTGGATAAATAGGGGCATTACAAGGGCTTTTAGCTGATATTAATATTCCTTGCTGTATTAGAGACTAAATTACAGGTTTGCTTCCCTGTTGTGCTTTTGATTTCAGTGGATATTGTGGAATTTTATGGAGGGGTTTTGATAGATTCAATTTTATTTTTACAGGTTTTGCAGATTTTAATATACCTATTTTATTAGCATGTTTAACCCATAAGTTAGCAGGTACCTGCTGCACCAGTTTTTAGTTGTCTATATGCCTTCAAATGGCTTTTCTTAGCTTTTGCTAAGAATTGTAATACTTCCCCCTTTATTCTGTTGGAACATCTAGATACACCCCTTCTGGTGTACAGTACATGGTACAACCCAGCTTACATAACAAATGTTGTTTTAGGTTTACTGGTGCAGTAGTATTCAAAGGAAAGAATGTTTTTCTTCAATTGGACCTAAAGAAATATAGGTTTTAACAGGATACATAACAGTAGCTTTTGTTACACCAACTGCCTTTACTTTGTTTTTATACTGGTATTTAACTGTCTGAAGTAACTTTTAATACAGACCTAGTGTTGCCAGTTTTAACAAGAATAGAATTGGCTTTGCATTTATTTTTATTTTAACATAGGGTCTTCTTCTTTTTTTTTTTTTAGTGGGAGCAAAGGGATTAAGATTTATTTTTATTTTATTACCCTGTCATAGTCAGTACGGTGATTTGCAGCACTTGGTATAGACTTTAAGTATTTTTCCTGCCAGTCTGTAAGCACTTGCTTCATTTGATTTTGTACAGGGTTTGCAAACCCTGCACAAAGGCATGTGCAATAGCTGGTTTAGCTTGTTCATTTGGGTCTGATATTTCTGAATGTTTAGCAAACACTGCTTTAAGATGACTCAAATAATCTGCAGTGGCTTTCTCTTTATTTTGCCTACATTCCTGACACACTTTTGTAATTTAACAATGCTATCCTTTATTTATTAGTGCATTTCCTGTGGGAGTGACATTTATTTTAGCCTTTTTAAGTAACTGTGTTCTTATTTTATTTGAAGTAACTTCCCAAAGCAGCTGGTTTAAATCTGTCAAAGTAGGGTTGTAATAGTTTTTTTTAAATTCTCCTTAAACCTTTATGGATATTTTTTTCTTCTTTCAGTTAGAAAACATTTAGACATAGTATGCAAATCAGCATTATCCCCCCCCCCCCCATTTTTTTAAGATGCCAAAAAAATCTTCTGCAGAGGCAATACCCTCTTGTCCTACCCTATCATGTAAGCACTTGTGATGAGCACAGGAGTTTCAAACACTACTGCTCCTGTTGGAAAGGTAGAAGCTTGTTGAGAATGATAGGAAGAAGAAAGAAAAAAAAAACTTTTTAAACTGCAGATGCCTGTTCTAGAGATGAGAGTTGAACAGGAGAACTAAGTTCAGATGTAACAGTACCATGCTGACCTCAAAAATGCATTGTTCTGAGAAACAGCAGAATCTTGTACAGGGGCCACCCATACCAGTACGTATGGGGGTGGGATGCAATAGCTACTGCAGGATTATCATCCTCTTTAAAAGTCTCTGCTTTTTGGCTATCCTCAGTTTGTTTCAAACCTGCTAAGACAGGATAAAGGGATCCCTTTTTTCTGGTCTGTACTGCCTTTTTAACCTCTTTCACTTGTTGCAACAATTTCTTATTAACATCCTGCAACCCTCTTAATGCTGACTCTTTTTCCCTTTTAAGTGCTTTACTGTACCAAGAATAAAATGCTGTAATTTGTTCCCCACTTACTTTGATTTTCTTTTCTTCCAAAATACCTTTCAATGTCAGCAATTTAGTCTCATCATAAGTTCCATTTAATGGAAATACCCCACCAGCACAATTCTTAGTAAGCTAAAACCAGTCATGCAAATATTTACAACTTTGCTTCCCATTGTTAAAATACATAAAATATTCAAGTGTTCCCTTTTCAGGGATTTGATCTTGCTTGGTTATCTTTGCTCCCATTTTTCTTATTTTATAAATCAGTAATAATAAAAATGTTAGGCTTACCTTACAACTCCTGGATCCTGGCAGTTCCAAATTTAGAAAATAATTGTAGTAATTCACACACCATGCAGAGAGGGAAAGGTAAGAAGTCTATCAGCGTGCAGCAACAGAGGAGAAGTTTTGACCAGCTTTTTCCCACAGCACCCCCTTGCTTTTGTCCCTGCATCAGCTCAAAAGTTACAGCTCCAGCATTGCAGTCAGGATTATGGGGCGGATAGGTACTGTGTCCAGAACTGACCACTCTTTCAGACCCTCTGAGGGTACTTTTACACAATCATACTAAGTCCCAGCGTGCGTTGGGTTCATGAATGTATTTTAACAATACATACCCCTATGTCCTATCATGTGGTAGGCTCATGAATTTGTTTTAATTGTATATAGTCTATGTCCCAATCATGCTATGGGTTCATGAAGTTGTTGTATAGTCTACGTCCCAATCATGCATTGGGCTCATGAACTTTTTTTAACTTTTACAGTCTACATCCCAATCATGCAGTGGGCTCATGAACTTATTTTAACTTTATTTTTAACTTTTAACTTTTTCTTTCTTTTCTCTCATGCATTCATACATTGACAGAAATAAAAACATCTCTCATACTCATGCCTCCTTGTGTTAATTTGTCCTTTACTGTATGTGCATATACATTTACTATACTCATTTACTGTGGGGTCCTCCCACTATAACTTGTATACCTTACAACCATTCAAACAAAAACACAGTCATGCACTTATACTACACACACAGTCATGCACTTATACTACAAACACAGTCATGCACTTACATTTGCTAAAATTGTCTAACAAAAAAGAAAGAAGAAAACAAAACACAAACCAACCCTTTTCCCCTTACACAACAATTTCCCTGCCAATGCTAGTATATTTCCATACCCTGAATAGATGCACATCTTAGTCTTTGACTATTCCATACAAAGCAGTGTGGAATTCACAGAAAATCTGTGATGGGCCCTATTCCAGAACTGCCCTGCAGCAATACCAAAGATCAGATCTGAGTCATGGCACCAAATTGTTATAGTCATAAATAAATAACATTAAGAATTTACCTTATATGCCTTTAGTCAGGAACATTTTCAGGATGTGCAAACAAAAATGTTATTCTTACAGCACTGGGAGTCAGTCTTCATAGCTCTTGATGAAGCATTCTCACTTTACATACAAAAAATGTATTTTAAACATTTTCTTATCAAACTGCTCATGCAGTTTCATTACATTACAATGACTGTGTCCTATAGAAAACTTTGCAAATATCCTCATCCCTCATGATTTTTGCCTCAGTCTTCACTTGAACACATTCCTATACATTATCCACCTGCTTCAAAGGGGTCTTGTTTCTGACCTTAGATGTTTCAAACCTCCTCTAGCAACAATGCACTCCTAGCCTGTAGGAGTCAGGCTACAAATTCCTTTTGTAGTAACTGCAACACGTACTATTTTCTCTTATTACATACTAAAAGAATGCAGTTTAAAAGACAGCAATACTGTGGCTTATAAAGCTGTATTTTTCCCAGTCCTGCATACAAATTATATTTGCTTTTTAACAATCATATTATAGAATTATTAATAAACTAAAATTAATATATATTTTAATAAGCTGGTCTTGTCCCATAATACAATTAAGATAAGATTGTTGACAAGTTCATAAAATGTAAACACTGAAAGTCTTGTCTAACCACCCCCACCACAAACCCACACAAAAAATGCAATAACATTATTGTTTCCCAGTGATTGAGGACTGAAAGTTTTACCAGTAACTGTATATTGTTAATTGTGTTCACCAGAGGGAATGAAAACAGGGCTGCATAAAGTAAATTGAAACCAGGAGCAGAGGTGTTGATGACATGGTAAGTGGGTGGTGGCAAATGGGAGGTAGTAGGACAAGTTTATTTAGGTCAGAATTTTCGACTCTGGGATTGTCCCCTTAAATAACACAAGAAAAACAAATGTAAATATTTTGTGACAATAATAGATTTTAAAATGTACAAATATCAATACTAATAAGTAGGAAGTATTCTTTTCTGTGATAATACATTCATAGCCTTTCCATAAATGCTATAGTATATTATAATGTACATAGACACAGAATTATGATTTTGCTAAACTTTTGCAAACTAATTGTCATATCTTGAAACTATACAACCTAGACACATACTGTTCAAACACTTTTGTTAATCTGACATAGGCTATAATGATGTGTATGGAAATATGAAAATGTATACCTATGTGTACAAATAGCAACAGAAATAATACTGAAGCTCTTAAAAGTCTAACCTTTAATTATATTATGAAAAACAAAACTGGGGTGCATACTATCCTTAGCTAACAATCCATTCCTCCAACACATTTTTTTAGGGTCTATATCAGATCATTGAAATGGCTCATTATTAAATGCCAAAACGTCGAACTGCAAAACCCGAACCCTAACAATATTGAAACCTCAAAACAGTGAATTTTTTCCCAGGGAATAAATTCGCTGTTCCGAGAAACACACACACACCACAAGCACACTAAAAAGCAGCAATCCACACACATACATTTAAAAGTTATATCTAACCCTACACTACACTGCACATATACTACTATCTATCCACTTACCTTAACCCAGACCCTAACTCTATGTTCCATCACTATCGCACACTCACCTCACCCACACCCTAATCCTAACTCATTTAACCCGCCCCTAACCCCAAATTCTCACTATCGCACACCACCTCACCCTAACCCTAACTCACTTAACTCGCATCTAACCCCAAATTCTCACTATTGCACACTCACCTCATCTGTGCCGTAACCCTAACTCACTTAATCTGCCCCAACCCCAAATTCTGTCACAATCGCACACCTACCTGACCCGCACCCTAACCCTAACTCACCCAACCCACGCCCTAACCCAAACATCCACACAGTAACACACTTACCTTAACCCAACCCATAACTTCCCACTGCATCGCTGAAAACAGTGAAGCCACAACAATGGCCAAGTAAATTCTTTCCCTAGGAAAGAATTTGGTTTTGTGCAGCTTCGCTGTTTTTAGCATTTGTGATATTGGGTTCAATATTAGACCATTCGAAATTCTGCCATTCCGATGATCTAATATAGACCCTTTTTTATATACTTTTGTATTAATCTTATTAAAAACATCACATTCTAATTTTACATCTAAAAATCAATCTCAGTATATGAATACTGTGATGTAAAGCATAAAAAGCAAGTCATGGACTCTAGATAGAGAACAAAATTCCTTAACACTTCCACTGTACCTGTCCATAACAGAAAGGCATCATCCACAAATCGGGAATATATGTACTTTTGGTGGAAGATGGTGAATGCTTCATGGAGCTATTTGCAGTATTTGAAAATGAATTATATAGACTTAAGAGACTACAATGGCAGCGTTTCATTTGGAAGCCTGCCTGCATGTTCGTATAGTACCTCATGGAATGAGGGTTTTATGTATGCCTACACAGGGTGATACCCATTCAGAGTTATTGGTTCATTGGCAGTAAATTAACCTTGAGACCAGTTTCAGATATATGCATCTGCTCATAGAATACTTTACTCCACAAGGACAGCAGTTATTAAATCTATTGAGAAGCATCAGACAGAGATTGAAAGCAAATTTCCCAGTGAATGTTACCTACTGAGGTTAGACTCATTGTATTGTGCTATTAGCACTTTTGATACCAAAATACAGCAAGTCAAGACAAGGAAGTTGAATAAAGACTTTCAAAATTTTACTAATGGTAACATCTTCCTTTGGCTGAAAACTCAAAAAGACTCAGTTCATAATGTTAACTGTGATAAAATGCATATTTTAGCCAAGGGATTTGAGTCGGCAGCATTGACGAATCATTTAGCTTCTATAGCAGCCATCACCAGCCAATCACAATTGATGAATGCAGAGTCCTAGAGAGAGACATTACCAGAGGCATTACCAGCTGAGTCCAGGTTGAAGGACAGTCATGCTGATACTAAGGGGTGTAATCATGGCAATATATCCAGTAAGAGAGTAGCAGCTTTGACAGATCTTGGGTTGGGGGCCAGACCCAACACTTTATATTCCTGACTGTTTTTTCCACAACTGCCAGTTCCAGTAAGGAAAAAGAAAGAAAAGAAATGGGATCCACAGGTGAATGGACAGAGTCAATGTGCAGAAAGCAGAGAATGCAAACGGAGGAAAATTTCCATTTGACTACAGGTACTGATGGACTGGTGTATAATTTGTCTAGTTTTAATTTATCTTCTTTACAATATTGTGTACCCAACAAAAGACTGAACTTTGTTCCAGCAGAGCAATCGAGGTATACAGATACTGTTTTAGATTTGAAACAGTTAGGCAGGAACTTAGACAAATGCTTGGTAATAATTTGAATATGAAGGTAACAATGGGCAATTTGAGAAAACCCAATACATATGCTCCACCCACCAATTCAGTGATAGAGACTTTTATTCGGTCTTGTGAGGATGAGATTAGGCAGTTTAAGAACTCTAACAAAAAAATGTTTCTATAATCTTACTTTGTAAGAAAGGGAAGCATTGGAATCTTTAATTGATAACGCAGAAATTGTGATAAGACCTGCAGATAAGGGTGGGGCTATTGTTTTAATGGATGCATTACATTATGTGAATAAGGTTAAATATATGCTTGAGCAGGAAGATACCTATATTTAGATTACACCATTAGAGGTGAGGAATGTGATTACATGTGTTAATAATGTATTTACTGAACTAAGGGAATGTAATGTTTTATCTGAAGAGATTTATGATTTTTTTTTTGTGGAGTATCCAGTTTTACCAATATTTAAAGCTTTACCCAAGATACATAAGAATGCATCTGATCCACCCCTACGACCTATAGTGTAAGGAAGGGGATGGATCACTGAACTTTGTTCCGTCTGGGTTGAATCCAAATTGAGACTTATAGTGTCTTCTGTACCGAACATTTTGAAGGATAGTGCCCATTTTTTACTTCTTTGTATGAGTTTTTAGCTGAGAGGACTTTTAGTGAATGTTTGTTGTTGGTTGCTCTAGACGTACAGAATTTGTTTGCAGTCATACCTAATGATTATGGTTTACAGGCTATTACGCAGTTTCTATGGGTGCATAGCTGCATGAACAGGAAGACATTATTACATATAACATTGTTACTGAAAGTTGTATTACAGAATAATGTATTCCTCTTCGAGCAATAGCACTATTGGCAATGATGGGGGGTAGCCATGGACACGTCCTGTGTGAATTCTTATGTCAATTTAGTATTAGCTCAATGGGAAGAGGAGGTTTTAGTTAAAATAGATCATGAATAGAGAGAATTTTTAGTTTTTTATTCTTGATTTGTGGATGATGTCTTTCTGTTATGGACAGGTATTGCAGAAGTGTTAAGGAATTTTGTTCTCTAGCTAAGGAATTTTGTTCTCTAGCTAGAGTCCACAACTTGTTTTTTATGCTTTACATCACAGTATTTGTATACTGAGATTGAATTTTTAGATGTAAAATTAGAATGTGTTGTTTTTAATAAGATTAATATGAAGGTATATAAAAAAACATGTAGGAGGAATGGATTGTTAGCTAAAGATAGTATGCACCTCAGTTTTATTTTTTGTAATATAATTAAAGGTCAAACTTTTAGGACATCTAGGCTGTGTACAGATGAAAAACAATTATGATCAGAGATAGGTGATTTAACTTCCCAGTTTGTTACCAGAGAATATCACCCTAATGAAGATAATAAGGTAATTAATGGTAATTTACAGTTTAGAGGGACTAGGACAGCCCCATGGTATTCTAGAAATGGTATAGAGATTAGATCCACATATTTAAATAATTGAGTTAAATGAAGAAAACAATATAAGTTTAGTAGTGATATTAATGGTATTTGTAATATAATATGAAATAATTGGAAAATTCTACAGACTGATGATGACCTTAGGAGAATAGTTGGAGATGCACCTTGCTTTAACATTTAAACTGTATTGGAACTTAAAACAAATTGTATGTGATAAGGATAAGAATAAGGCTAGGATAACTGGTAGGTATGACACATATCTATGCATGCATTGCAAAGCATGCAGGTATATTTCTAATACCCACATATTTGTCTATCCAGTGAGCCATAAATCATATTTTCCTAAGCTACAAGCCAATTGCCACTCTGTTAATGTGGTATATTTGGCTAGGTGTATGTGCTGTTCCTTGTTTTAGGTTTTGAAAACCAACTGTAAATTTAAAGATAGGATTTTGTGGGGGTCTATGACATATAATCAAACTTCCAAAATTTCGAACACCATATGTTCGAACTTGGAAGTTTGAAAAATGACAACAACAAAACCTCAAAACAGCGAATTTTTTCCCAGGAAAAAAATGTGCTTTTCCAAAAAACACACACACAACACAAGCACACTAAAGACCTAATAAACCTACACTACACCTTACATACACAACTATCTATGCACTAACCTTAACCCAAGCCCTAACCCTAAGGTCAGTCAGTATCGCACACTTACCTTACCCACACCCTAACCCTAAAGTCCGTCACAATCGCACACTTATCTTACCCGCGCCTTAACCCTAAAGTCCGTCACTATTGCACATTTACCTTACCCACGCCCTAACCCTAAGGTCTGTCACTATCGCACACTTACCTTACCCACACCCTAACCCTAATGTCCGTCACGTTCGCACACTAACCTTACCTGCACCCTAACTCCAACATCCGTCACACTCACTCACCTTAACCCGATCCATAACTTTCACACCACAGTACAGAAAATATCAAAGCCGCAGAAACAGCCAACTAAATTCATTCCCTGGGAAAAATTTGAATTTCCACGCCTTCGACATTTCTATTTTTCGAACTTCTCCATTTGAACTTCCAATACTCAACATTTAGGATGGTTGATTAAATAACAGGTACCCTTTTGAAGCATTTAGCTGCTATATGACTGCAAAATGTACATAATGCTTTATATCAGCACATTACTAAACATCAGGGACATTTTTTCAGTTTTATGGCACTACAAGTTATTGAAGTAAATCCTAGAGGTGGCAATCCTGTTAGTTACACTGAGTTCTGTGAAACACAGTGGATTATTGAACTTGCAGCAGATAGAAACCCTGGTTTAAATGGGGTTGTGCTTTTAAAGCCTATTTTAAAAAGGCGTAGACAATTTGTCCAAAATCTGACTTCTGATTGGATAGTAACTATTTTAAATACTGTGTTTGTGTTGTAGTAATTTGTCTGACAAAGGGTGTATCCTGAAAGTGCTTACCACACTTGGATTAAAGTTTGTTATTTTAGCCTGGTGGTCTGTGGAGTTTTTTAGTTGGCAATTTTTTGTGATTATTACTACTACATACCTTCAGTGCCTTTAGCCTGTTTGTTCATTCTGGTTTTTGAAGTATTAAGTACGTATATGAATCAGATTTCATATGTTGGGTAAGATTATGGTACTGAAGTTATAATTATATGAAAATAAGGATTGGCTGATAATTCTATGATCTTCTTTTGTAAATAAGGAAGCTTTCTTACCTTTGTGTGTTTCATAATTGCTTATTTTATATATATTTCACCACTGTGCGCTAATGCCTTGTAACAGTTGAACTACTACTATGTTTTCTATCTACTTTGCAATCCACAGAGATGCTTGCTGTATATTCTAGATTGGCTATTTCCCCTTAGTGAACTGCTTGTACTGGCCATGCCATAACTGCTTATATCCATTGGCACTTGCTGGTCATGAAGTTGGTGGTGCAGATATAGACAAAGAATGCATCATTTTAATTTTGCTGAGAAAGAAATTCTTAATAGCTGTAGAGAGGACAAGAGTACAATATGGGCTTTAGTGAGTTTGAATAGCCCACAGAGAAGGACTGGGGGAGATGAGTGGTCTGCCTATACCTGTGGACACCAGGGTATAGCTGTCACCATACTTGCCATAGATATATTCTAGAGATAAATTGAGGCTGCACTTGGTGCTTCTTAGGTTTCTGCCTTGGGTATACTTCAGCAGTTCCTTGACATGCACTTGGAAAGTGAGGATCAGTATATTTATCTGCCTGTTTTGCCTCAGGAGAGAGCCTAAACCACTAGTGCCTTGTACAAGATGGCACATTTCCCTGCGGTACTTGGTATGATAGTCTGTAAACATGTTGCTATTAAGGTCCCATCTAGACCATGGTGGGGGGTGGGGGGGTTATCAAAGCAGCAAGGGCTACTGTTCTTCCTGAACATTATTTTGCAAGCACTGCTCCCACAAATTTCAAGTATTTATATGTACTTTTCTCCTTTCCTCTTCTAAAGATCCTTCTTCCAGTTTTTTATCTCTTTTACAATATTCAATAGTTTAAATACAATTAGTTCAGATTTTGATTTCCATTTTCTTGTTATTGCTTTTTGGCAGCCAGTAGAATTAAACTTAATAAAGTTTTACTATATTTACACAATTCAGATCCTATGTCCCAGCTCAAAAGAATCATTTCCTTAGTTACAGCCATTTGTTGCCCCAGTATTTCTGACAAGACTATTCTGCAGTGAATTCTTAAAATCTGCCAGCTCAATACACTCCCAAAAAACAGCTTCCCATTTACCTTTTTCTTCCCCATCACTCCAATATTTGGTATCTGAACAACACCCATCATACCGAATAATAAAGTTGCAGAAAGTATTCTAGAGTAAGGATTAAGAAATGTTTTCCACTATTGTATTTTTCATTTTATATATCTTAATCTTTAACTAAGCTTTTCTCTCTTACAGACCCCAGTATGCTCACCTTCTAAAATTCGTTCTTCCAGCCCCTTTCCTTACTTCTTTATCTAAGACTCACTTGGTGCCAATTAAAACCCATTTTAATTCTCTATTCCTATAAGAGGTAACCAGTTCTAGTGAAAAATGTCTTCCCTGTGTCTAACCCTTTAATAAACATCTCCTTTTAGAAACATCCCAGCAATCTGTACTCAATGTACCTAGGTATTGTCTCCATTTTCTGCAGTTTGTTTTGTTTGTTAGCTTGCTGGTTTATTTGCTGTAACTAAAACTGACCAGTCAAAAAGGAGCTCAGCATCTCAATATTTAAAACACACAAACCACATAAAGTTCCTCAGATTCAGTAGTTTTAATACAAAAGTTCTGATGAAGTCCAGGTTGTATTAGGATGAAAGTGCTTAACTGTTCAATATTAAGCATTTTTTGCATTAAAACTACTGACTCCATGAGTAGTCCAGTGCTGTTCTCGATGTCTGGAAGTATCAAGGAAGTTTGTGTGATTTTCCTAACTGAAACTGACCATATTCGGGTAACCCCAGACAGCTAACACACATACATCTGTAGGAGGCAAATGAAATTACTTACCCAGAGAGAAAATATGATGTTCCGGGTGTTCATGTTTTTCAACTTTTGACATTGTTGTCTTGATGATATGAAAGTCGATGAAATGGTAGGTCAACTATATGAAGGGGATCCCTGAGAAGACATGATGTGTGTGTACATGACAACAACTATTTGAAATGGATAACTGTAACCATTTGATTTCTCCCTCTCTTATTAGAGCACTGTCTTGCTCACATGGGATGTTTTGAAAGCAAGGAGGATTAAGTTTAAGAGAAAGAAGTGTAAAAAAAAAAAGCGGAAAACAAGAAATAGGTAATCATCCACATGGTATGTGTGTGTGTGTGTGTGTGTGTGAGTGTGTGTGTGTGTGGGGGGGGGGTGAGTTCTGGCATTGGTGTGTGAAGATGTATTTAAAAGAAAGTACCATGGATTCCTTTGCCATGGGCTGCACTTCACCTAATGTTGGCTCTGCATCGAAGTAAATCATTATCAGAAATTCTATCTTCTTTGAAATGTTTACATTTTTAAAATGATGCCATTTGGCAAGTTTTGCATTTTGTAAAATATGAAACAGTACACTATATTTTTTTTCCAAAAGAATGATACAATTATTTCCTCTTACCCAAATGATGCTGTTTGATTTATAAATTGTTGATGTTTCTGATTAGACATTTAATAACCATCATCTACTGAACATGCAGTTATTTATGTAGATGAACGGAAATGTCTAATTTTCAGTTTTAATTTGTATAACTAATGCTCTAGGATGCAATAAAGGTTCAACAGGGTGTTCCACAGTATGCGAGGCATGTATTATCTAGGCAGACATCTATCTGATTGTGATTTTTTTTTCCTTTAATGTTTTTTCCATGTGCTTAGTGATCACACGCTAGCCTTGTCAACATGCATAATTCTTCTGTCAGAATGCAGTCTACCTATTTAATCCAGGAAGATAATCTCTGACCAGGTATCTCTGGATCCCAGCTTAATATTATTAATT
>NC_056730.1:302747606-302800106 GCF_019279795.1 Protopterus annectens | reverse complement strand
TCAATGGTATTCAAGCAAACAATAATGCTCAGCAGGGTGTGGGTTATTGTGGAAATTACACCCACCCAGGAAGGGTGTTATTTCTGCAATAACATGCACACCCTGGAGGGCATTATTGCACTTAGGAAATGGACCTTCTGTAAAATTGTTGTGTCTTACTTACTTGCTTATTACTACTTTTTATTACTGTATTTTTTATATATTTTTGATGTAAAATAGTTCCTCTGCCTAATGTTCCAAAGTTGCTGTAGTATATGTAAATGGTGTTGGATGAAGCATTTTACATCTAAAATACAACATTTAAAAAAAATATCCAGATATATACTGTATTATTTGGTTCCTTACTCCTAAAATATGTGGTTTGCTACCATTCCTTGGGACTGAAGTCACTAAAAATGACATAGATTTGACTTTCAGACTATTTCCCTCAGAAAATTCATCCTAAAACAAATCCTGTTATTTAAGCTACTTTGTAAATTTATAAGAACAATATTTAAAATCTGTTACTGTTTTGAGCCTTTGTTCCCCCCTTTATTTTAGGCTTTATCTAGATATCTTGAGCTAAGAGGTCAAGAGGTATACATCTGCTACTGCCACAGGTCAATCAATTTCACTCTCTCTCTCATACACATACACACTTGCACTTGAAAATGCATGCTAACACAAATTCTATTATTAAATTAATTTTATAACAGCAATATTTAAAATATGTTCCTATTTTCAGCCTTTGTTTCCCCTTTATTTTAGGCTTTATCCAGGTATCGCAAACTAAGATGTTGAGAGGTACGCAAACCTCTTAACTGATGCTGTTGCCAGTGCTTGATCACGCTCCCTTTTCATACTCTTTCTCCCACACCACACACACACACACACACACACACACACACACACACACACACACACACACACACGCACGCACGCACGCACACACACACACACACACACACACACACACACACACACACACCTTGCTTTCATGCATATAGGCATGCATACCCTCACACACAGACAGAAACTTAAACCACACACTTTTTTCTGTTTCATTTAGTTTTTACGCTCACCAAACATCAAAAGCACTGCTTAGCAAGTATGCAATATCTCAATCGATCTCACTGTCACACGCATGCATACATAAACTTACGCACACATTTTTTTTTTTATTTTATTTTATTTTTGTATATATTTTACACTCGCTAAACATCAAAAACACTGCTTAGCAAGCATAAAATAATGGCGACCATTAGGTTATTTTCAGTCTGAGTTTCTTAGCAGAATAAAGCAGCTTGATATGTTGCCGTGAAGCAGTGGACTCATTTTTCAGTGGGCATTGCCTGTAGATTAACACCCTGCTTGAGAACGTTTATTCTGTAATCAGGTGCCAATCTTCAGGTTACCCATACTCTAAGTAACTGTTATAATCACTGCAATTCATGTTGATTGACTGTAAAAACTGTCATTGAGTGCCAGTAGCTAAAATAAATAAATAAAATGGCCAAAACAACTTTTTAGTGAACCTTGGAGGTATATTTTTCGGGTCTATATTACATCATCGAAGTCACAGGAGTTCTAACGATGTAATATCGAACCATGAAGTTCAAAACCCAAGAATTACGAAAACACAGAACAGCGATTTTTTTTCCCAGGGAAAAAAATCACTGTTCCGGTACAAAAAAAAAAAAAACTTACACTTTAAACTTAAACTAATTTTGACCCCCCACACCCCCCTACTTAAATATACCAACTCCGAGATCGCACCACAGTGAATGAAATAGCAAAGCTCTGAAAATGGATTACCAATTGTTTTCTCTGGGGAAAAAAATTGGTGCGCTGTGGCTTCGCTATTTTCGTATTTCGAACATTTGGGTTTGATATTACAATGTTCAGACTCCTGTGAGTTTGACGTTGTAATATAGACCCATATTTTTCTTATGGGAGGGTAAGCCCCACTGCACTCAGGTGCAAGACACCCCTCACATCTCCTAGACTTTTATATACCTACTCCACATGTGCATAACAATGGAGAAAAGAGGAAACTCCACTGATGGTGAAAGCTGAATCAGTCAAATTACTTTGCTCTATCAGCATTTAGTGAAAGAGCTGTCGAAAAAACTTGCTCCCAGTCAACAATCTTTTACATTTTTTACTGCTATTTTAATTTACTGAAACTCCTCCGTGGGTAGTGCAGCTACAGCCCCAGAAATTGCTCTTTGCTTTTGATTTTTTTAAATATTATTCTCAATATCTTTTCTTAGTGCATCAGTTTTGTATCTCATTTACAAGAGCATCTTCTCGTGAATGTTGAGATATTACTGCTTTGTTTACTTCTCTTATATTTGTCCTGTAAGAAAAAGAAAAGAACAGTCTAGATATAAGCAATACATTTACAGCACAGGTATTAATGCTATTGCAAAATGGACTACATATGTACAAGAATGGCCCCAATTCCAAAAGACTTGCTCTCAGTGTAAGTGACCACTTACACAGAGAGCAGGCTGAGAGCAGGTGTTTTAGAAGGTGGCCTCTGGTATAAGCCTGTTTATAGACAGGTCTTACAATGAAGTAAGTCACTTAACACTCAGATCAGGTCTTTTGGAATCAGGGCAGACTTGCACTAAGAGCAACTGTTTTGGAATCTGCCCCTATATGTTTACCGGAATTCCATTACTGTTTTTGAAACATATTTCCCTTGAGTATATTTAATTTGTTTTGACAAAAACACATTCTTGCACAATATATTCAAATAGCTGCCCTGTTTTTCTGGCATAAACTCAATGCCATTTATTATTGCTAAGTTGCAAAAGCAGTGGTATATTTAAAATAATTTCATTCAGTTCTTTTTACATTTCTTCAATGTATTTTATTTACATGAAACGACATACTGCACAATGAATCAAAATGCTGAAGCTATATTTTTACTGCAATCATGTAAGAAAAGTGAAATACATATTTTTGCCTCAACAAAAATAATGGTTCTAGTATTTTAATACATGCTTCATTAAGATATCTTACCTGTACTGAGTACTTATAGTTTGTTTTCCAATGTAGCATTGTACTCCTGATATAAATGGAATGTAGTCCAGTGATGCACAATTATTTGAAATAAACTAATTTCTTGTATGAGCAGAAATAGTTGTACAATTTCGTTATGGAAATTTTGTAACAAAGCTGAAAACATATTTTTATCACAGAACAATGATAGTATTATTGCTGTAAAAGGCCTTGTGTAGCCACTACATGTGGTTTGTGGCAAAAACAGAGAACACAAAAACACAATAGAAATTATTTAAAAAATGGACAGGTAATACAATTGCAGTAGAAACACACAGTCAAAACTTTGTACAGTTAAGGAATATATATATATATATATATATATATATATATATATATATAGTTCCAAAAGATAAAAAAACAAGAAAGGCAACAAACATGGCAAAATCCAGTATAAACTATTAATAGTAAGTGGTTTCTCATCAGGTTTAATGCTTCCTCAGACTTTCTAAAACATCTAGCCAGATACCGTTTATTAAATAATACAAAATAACCAATAACAGTCTCACATTAATTAGCACATGCCAAACAAGCCTAAACGTAAAAGGCATCTCGTAAAAGCAATGCTCAATACAGCATATGAAACATAAAAACTAAACTCATGGTATTTACCCCCTCCAAAACTACTCCCTTCGATACAAACACATTCTTGATTACTAGTCAAAACAACTCAATCCTAGAACTGGTGTCTGAAACTAAGCTACTTGGTGTCCAAATTGATAACCAGCTTAATTTCAACTCCCATCTACAACTAAATATTAAAAAAAAACACCAAAAACTTGGCATGCTCTACCGTCAAAATCAATACCTCACAAAGACCTCTAAAATCGCTCTGTCTTCTTCCTTTCTTATTCCCTCCCTTCTCTATGGATCGCCTCTCCTAACTAATCTTCAGTCCTCTCTAAAGAAACAACTTTCCTCTTGCTACAACAAAATCGCCAAGTTCGCTAACAGTCACAGGTCCTCCACCCACCACTGTTCCTCTCTCCAAAAACTTAATTGGCTTGAACTTCCACATCAGCTCAACTTCATTCAGCTAACCCTAGCCCATAAGCTCATTAATAACCCTTCTCTTTGTCCCTCCCTGTCTTCTGCTTTTACGTTGCACCTACCTGACAGAGTCCTAAGGTCAAACAATCAAAACCTATTAGAAGTTCATAAACCAACTCGTCCCCCAGGCAAAAACCTTCTATCCTTTAACCTAGCTCGCCTTTGGAACTCACTCCCACCATCCATTCGCACCAGCTGTAATCATTACATGTTCAAAAAATCTCTTCACACACATCTTAAGTCCCTATGGGAATGCTCTTGTTCCCACCCATCATAAAAATAAGGTACTCTTCATCTCTCATTCATTCCTATATTACTCAACTATGCCTACACAACCAATTACTTCCTACAAAATAACTACGCTATATAACAAAGCATTTCTACCTGTTTAAGCCCTAACGCACCCCACATTTATTCTACTTTACTTCTATAAGATTGCATAGTTGAAAGTACCTCAAATGTGAATTCAATGACTGTATTCTCTTTTAAAATTGTATAAGTATCTTTAGTAATCTATTGTATGTACCTAGTCTGTTTGTTTGCTTATAGAGCTTTCTCTATTGTATGTACCTAGTCTGTATGTCTATTTTTTGGAGCTTTTCTCCCCAGGACTCCATTGAAAATGGGTTCTTTTGGCCCAATGGACTATCCTGGTAAACAAACTGCAAATAAATAAATAAATAAAAAATAAAAAAGAATAAAACACCCTATGAAGTATATAAACTCTACAATAAAACTGCATATTTATTTATTCAGTGGTCTATTCCCTTAAAAATTGTTTAAGTGAAAATCTATCCTTCAGGCCGAAAGATTTATCTGCCTGAAGCCTAATAATCCATTTAATCTCTATTTTTGCAGTAGTATTTTTGATGTTCCCCAACCTCGGACTTCTTGAAACTAACTCTAATGCCATAAAAGTAAATTTGTGTGTAGTGCCATTTTCACAAATATGCATGACCAGGGCATTGTTGGTGTTCTCTTTATTAATAATGTATATGTGTTCATGTATCCACTCCCTGAGGGTCCTTTTGGTCTTGCCAACATAAAATGAGAGACACTTGATGCATGTTGCTAAGTATTTTAGATCCTTCATCATACAATGTGCATAGCACCAAAAATCATAGGATGTCCTTGTCATAGGGTCAATGAACCTATTGGTGTTACCTATATAACCACAGAAATTACACCTTTTACGTCTGAAGGTATCTATTCTCTGAGATGTCAAAACATTCTGATTCACTTCAGTCTTCTCATAACATAAAAGACGTTTAAGTGATTTAGAATTCTTGTAAGTGAATCTAGGTCAATCATCAACTAAACCTTTAAGGTCTTCATCAGCCATAAGTATGTTCCAGTGTTAGTATATTAAATCTCGCATCTGTTTGTTATTTCTGGTAAAATTAATTACCCGCCTACATGTATCCAATTTGTTTTCATTTATTTGTTTAGTATACTCATTGTTGACCTTATGATCTCTGAAATATGGTCTCCCTTTACCTTTTCTATCAATCCTAGTCTCCTCTATTGGTACTGTAAATTCAATGTGTTTATATCTTTTAGCTTGGAAGTTATTCTCTAATTGGTGTAGCTCTAAAGTACATTCATCATCATTAGTCAGTCTAGATGTCCTAAGTCCTTGACCCCTTACAATGTTTTTATATATATGGGGTGGATGCATACTGCCCCTATGTAAAAGGTTATTCCTTTTACAAGTTTTCTTGTGGACAATGGTAGTTATCATCTGTTCATTCCTCACTAAATGGGCATCCAGAAAATCAATTTGCATCAGAGACCATTCCTCACTGAAATGTAAAAAACTAGTGGTGTTATTAAGATATGCAATAAATTATTTTAGTTCAACTTTAGTACTACTTCACAAAAGGAAAATGTCATCCACAAATCTTTTGTAGTACTGCACCAACTTAGAATAAATAGCATGAGTTGAAATATGGGTATTCTCCCAACAAGTCATCACCAGGTTAGCGTATCAGTTGGCACATGGAGTACCCATGGCCACTCCCTTTTTCTGAAGAAAATATTTATCTTCATACAAAAACACATTGTTATTTAACACTAACTCAAGTAACAAACAATATAAAGTGATTTCTCATATGGGACTTGTGTGGCTTCTAATAAGAACTGTTTGATAAACTCTATACCTTCCATATTGGGGATGACCGTGAACAGGGGAAGTAACATCAATTGTGACAAATATAAACTCAGGAATGTTATATAAAGAAAAGACAAAGTTAGAAAGAGATGTAAGAAAATGTTCAGTGTTTTTCAATATAGTATCTCAACTAATAACAACCGGTCTTAAACATTTCTCTAAAAAATGGAAATCGGCTCAGTGAGCCAACCCCTGCTAGAGACTATAGGTCTCAGGGGAGAATCTTGAATATCCATGTGTATTATAGGTAGCCCACAGATGGTGGGCACAATTGGATTCTCAACAAGAAAATATTTATATAAGTCTCTATCAATTTGTTTACACATAACCATGTCATATAATTCAGCATGTACATTTTTAATGATGTGATCTAACTTCTTCATTGTTAATGAAACATATGTCTCAGCTTCTGTTAACATTGCAGTTATTTTCAGCTTGTAAGCTTGGCTTGTATAGGCCCTAGGGCTGATAGCCTAGTACCAACCTATGAACCAGTCCTTAACTACCACTGACCCACCTTTGTCAGCTGGTCTAACAATTATCACTTTATTATTTTATAAAGATGTAATAGCAGCCTTTTCTATGTTAGTTAAATTAAAAAATAAATTAGAGCCATTGCTACTATAATTTAAAGACAATAAATCTGCTTTAATGGCTCTATCAAAGGCTTCAAGAAGCAGATGTAAGTGTGGGGCAAAAGTATTTGGTGTCTTAAACCTACTAGCAGACATATCCCCTTTGCCAAACATCTTTTTAAGCATTACATTCCTAGAAAAATGTTTAACATCTATAACAACATCTATAATGTCTGTATTTAGCGAGGGAAAAAACAACAGACCTTTTTCAAGTAATGTAATCTTACCATGGCTTAAAGAATGTCCAGAAATGTTATAGATGAGCGTTTGCTTCATTAATTCCGTCTTTTCTGCTTCTGATGTTCATTAATCTCATCGGTTGAGGATGTGCATCCTTCACCGCTTTGCTGTGTTTCAAATGCCACATCGATTGTTCCTTGATGGGTAGAGGGAGTATAGAAAAACCCTTTAGACTATCTTGCTTGGAGTTAACCTCTCCTGTCTTCTTTTGCACATCTCCATTTGAACGAACTAAACGAACACTGAGAGAAGTATGGAAGGAACTTGTAGAAGCTGTAGTCATCTCCATCGTACCGGTATCTGAAACCTTGGATTTCACAGTAACTCTGCCTTCTGCCCCAGACATGATCACTGATTGGTCTGATGGTATAGAAACAGAACTAGATTGGTTGTTGGTGGTGGCTTGCCATTGCTTTAATCTGATTTGTTCTTTGGGCTAGGAAAAAACCTGCCCCTTAGCAAAATCCATTACGCCTCTCTCAAGTTTCTTCTTTTTCTGTCAATTTCTCCTTTGTTCTTTTCCTGACATAGTGTTAACCAAATCATCCACAAAAATGTCATAGCAATTGGGAGACAATATAGAAATAGCCTCCTGCTGTAATAGCAAAATTTCTTTAGAAAGTTGAGTTTCAGCGATCATATGATGTACAATTAATGACCTCATATAGCTGAAACTAGTTTCTATATTAACCTGTTGCCATTTAGCTAGTAAGTCCTTTTGGGCCATCCCATAAGTTGGTATTTTAGTCCATGAGGAATAACCTTAAATCATAAACAGGCTTCAAAGTACTTGTGATGCCATTGTGCCTGTTTAAGTCTGTATAACTTCGTATTTATTTCCCTGGTTATCCTGAGCATGTTAACATCGTTCATATCCATGACATTCTCACTGTTGGCAGTTGCTGTATCAGATAACAGCAAAGGATTACATACAGCCAACAAAATATGTTTAAATGAATCAGCTTTACTTTTAATTACCATATTGGCAGGACTGAAGTCAAGTTCCACATTAACTGCATTTGCCATGCTCCTTCCAAACTAGAAACAAACAACAAATCCAGAAGCTAAAAATAAGTTCACGGAGGATGAAGTGCCTCCCACAAAGTATAAACAGTTCCAAAAGAAATAAAAACAAAAAAGGCAACAAACACGGCAAACTCCAGTATACACTTTTAATAGTAAGTGCTTTCATGTCAGGTTCAACGCTTCCTCAGACTTTCTAAAACAACTAGCCAGATACCATTTATTAAATAATACAAAACAACCAATAACAGTCTCACATTAATTAGCACATAGATAGACCATTTAATAAATAAATATGCAGTTTTATTGTAGTGTTTATATACTTCATAGGGTGTTTTATTCTTTTTTATTTTTTATGTTTCATATGCTGTATTGAGCATTGCTTTTATGAGATGCCTTTTGCTTTTAGGGTTATTCAGCATGTATTAATAACCAGTGAAGAAAGAGCATACTATTAATGATGTTAATAATAATACAGTTTGTTAACCAGGTAGGTCCACTGGCCAAACACAATCAGGCAACATCTCAGTAAGTGACTTGCTCAGGGTCACACGGTAGGCAAACATAGGCTGAGTGACTCAAATCCTGTATCACATTAACTACATCTCACAATTTCAAGCATCTGTGCCCTGTTAAACTTAGAGAACATTATAAATTGTCTGCTAGGCTAGGAGAGTCCACCTTCTGCTATTGTACTATTGCAAAATTAATTGAGTGCAATGTCTTCATTTTTGGGAAATAACTGGAATACTAATAGACTTAGAAAGTGTAGCTATATTTATAAAGGGGCAATATGTATGTTAAAGTAAGCAGTGACTAAGAAAGTTATAGAATTGGTCTGTATTCATGGAGCTAGGCAATAATAACCAGTTTCTCAACCAGAAGTAGCATCTGTGTTGTTAGTCATTCATTCTGCTGCTATAGACTCCAAGTGTAACACACGATATAATAACTGATAAGACTCTAAAAATTTGTGGAGCAATAGGAAGAACATAATCTTTGGACCTTAACATTGTGAGAAGTGGATCTAGAAATTGAATAAGCTTAGAGTTAGTTTGTTTTATCTGGAAACATGTGAAAGGGGCAACCACCAAACACATTCATAAAACAGTATAAATACAACACAGATCAAAGCATACTGTTAGAAAGCCCCAAATGTACAAATACTTGGCTATGGATACTGAGTGAGGAAGAGCCTGCATTATTTAATAAGCTATATCAGCATACAACTGTGGCAGAGCAAACTGCAAGAGAAGAACCAATAGATGGAATGGAGTTACAAAGAAAAACATTGAAGCTTACAAGAGTTATGAAGCAGGTAATAGAAGTGCCACTGACACCTGCAATTCTTACAAAGCAACGAGTAGATATGTCTATTACAACAAAAAAGAAAGAATTAGTTACTTAGATGGTGTCTTTTAATGGAATGAAGTTAGACTGTATAGAAAATGCACAACCTGAGCATCACTCTAAACTTCTTTTTTAGTCAAACTACAACAGAAAGCTCTATAATCAGCAGTGCTGAGAAGGAAAACTAGAGCAGAATGAAATATTACATTATTAACATCAAAGAGGAGGACTTTATACCTGGTCAGAGGTCTAAATCCATTTCTGTCAGTGTTAGACAGGAACGTCACATGAATTTAGGCTGACTGCCCAGAATGCTTCATATATGTGCAGAATAATGCATTGACTTGCACAGGAAGAATCTGGTCAAAATACGCCACCTTCTTACAAATATTTTAAGTCACAAAATATGATTTATTATATAGAGAAAGTGAGGAGAGAGAGGAGGTGGTGCATCAACTATTAGTGCCCACACTGCTCAGAAACCCAGGTATTTGGGTAGCACATGGTCATTTGGTAGAAGGACAGCTAAGAATTACAGACTAAAGGGATACTCAATGACCAGGACACTCCCTATACTGTAAATTATAATGCATTCTGTGATAGTGTTGTAAGTGTTTTAAGATCAAGCAATTAAAAACTCCAGTGTACCGTCTCCAGTCAGATGGTTTAGTCAAGCATTTTAACTGACCATTAAAATCCAGGTTAAGAAAAGATATTCAGGAAGATGGTACAACTGAGTTCATTTAATAAAAAACAAAACACCAAGCAAGAAAGCAAGGCCTTTACAAAGTTTAATGTAAGTGGTTTCGTCTTGACCAATGTCAAGACTTCATCAGACAAACACTCAAATGCCAGGATACATTTTTTAAAAAGACCACAAGGTCTGACATCATTAATTCAATTAACCTTTAAAGGCATATCCACTCTAATATAAAAACATATAATCCTCTATACAAAAAGTGCATATACATATATATATATATATATATATATATATATATATATATATATATATATATATATATGTATATGTATATAAATATATATATATATATATATATATATATATATATATATATATAAATATATATATATATATATTTATATATATAAAAAATAAAAAATATATATACATATATAAATATATATATAACAACACATGCCCCACAACACATAAATAAATTTGTAAACATTTACAACCCTACCCTTTAACTATACAAAGCCTTTAACTTTAAAATGCAACCATTAGAAGCAAGTTCATTAGGTCCTGGCCAACCAACTGCTTTCAGCCAGAGAATCCAATACAATTCTTTTTTCTCCAGCCATAATTGTCAAGGACCCCCCCTACTATTAGGTTTAATCTGTTCAATAACAAATTTGAAACAGTGATCAGGAAATTCTTTGATGTGACGATATAAGACATTCATCTTTTTTTCTTTTTTGATGTCATAACAATGTTAATAAATACGGGTTTTCATTTTCCATTCAGTCTTCCCGACATAAAATGCCGGGCAGCACTGGCACAAAGCCCCATACACTACACCAGAACTATTACAATTAAATCTCCCACAAATTTTTATTAAGTGACCATTCAAGCAAAATAATTCTCCTGTACAAATATATGAATAATAATTACAACACCCACATCGGGACATCTGCCATAGTCTATATTCATCAAACTTGAGTTTCAAAGGTCTTTCCATTAAATTTTTCAAATTGTTACCCATCCTATAAACAATGGAGGGTTTTGAACTAATACTTGTTCTAATAGTATTATCATCCATCAAAACAGGCCAATTTTTGAACAGAATGTCCCTTATTATGCTCAAATCCACAGTGTATGTAGTAATATATGATAACCTGTAAGTCATGTCCTCACCTAAATCATTGATCTTCCCGAAAGCCAAAGTATACCTAACATCATTATCAACCATATTCTCAATACCCAGAATAGGGCTATAAAAACCTTGAGAGCATTTATTAATTACTTCCATTTTGATCTCACCCAAAAAATCACCAGGATAGCCCCTCCTAATGAACATACCTTCCAATAGGGTGCATTAATCCAAACAATCTTCATAAGTAGAGACCATCCTGGCAGCCCTCACAAATTGCATTTTAACTACAGCTTTTTTGTGGGTAATAGGATGACAACTAGAAAAATGGAGAAATGAATTTGAATACATTGGCTTTCTATATATGGTAGAGACATACCTACCATGAACCCGATCTTTAGTCAACTGAACATCCAAATCATTTATTACCTCAGTGTTAACAACATAGGTAAATTTCAAAAAGGTGGTGGATGTATTCATAAATTCCAAAAAAGCCTCAATTCCAACCATATCCCCATTCCAAATAATAAACAAATTGTCCAGGTATCTAAGATATAAATCACAATGAGAAAAAATGGGGTGGTTAAATACAAATCTGCGTTCCCACTCACACATGATAATATTAGCATATAAAGGCCCACAGACTGCACCCATAGCCACCCCATATCTTTTAGAAGTAATTATTCCTCAAACAAAACATAATTGGGGGCGTGGCCAAGGATGAACACAGGATAGCAGCAGATTTCTTCAGCTCCACCAATTTCACTTCACTGACAGGAAATAATTACTTTAAAAATTAATTTATGAAGTAATTTTCTTTCTAAATATGTTTGGTTTATCTATTTCTTGAATAATATCTAAAAAAGAAAGACAATTTTAATAATATTCCTGTCAGAAATCACCTTGGAAATTTTCTTGTCAGTTTCTCTGTTTGAAATGAGTTCAAGTAAGACAAATTCTCAAGATTCCAGCATCAAGAAAGAACTTCAGTCTCTGATATCTACAATCCAGCAACTTACTGCTAAGATGGATAAACTGGATACTAAAATTGATACCTTCATAGAAAAAACTACAAAACAAATAGACTTGTTACATATAGACTTGCAACAACAGAAGACCCAGATTACAGGCATAGAAGAGACTGTAAATGACATGGAAAATAGAATCCAAGAAGAGGAAATCAACATTGAGTTTTGCTGAAACAAAATACACATCTACAAACAAAGCTTGATGACCTGGAAAATAGATCTAGGCGCAATAACATTAGGATTTTTGGACTGCCAGAAAATATTGAAGGTAACAATATTACTTCTTTTTTAACAACATGGCTCCCTAAAACTTTAGACTTGCCAGAAGCATTTTTTTTTGGTATCGAAAGAGCCCATAGATCTATAGCTAATACTAACTCTAACAAAAAGTATCCTAGATCAGTTATAGTTAGATTTCTATCATCTTTTGATAAAGAGATGGTACTTAAATCTGCTTGGGCTAAAGCTCCTGTTAAAATTAATGAGGCAACTGTGCGTTTTGACAATGACTATTCTTCCTTGGTAATAACTAAAAGAAAAGTTTTTCTGCCATTAATAAGGGAGCTTAAGAAAGCACAGTTTAAAACCTACCTTCTGTTTCCTGCCAAGCTAAAAATCTTCCTTCCTGATGGTCCTAAAATTTTTGATGACTTAGACTCTGCATTGCTGTTTATCAAAAAAAATAAGATTTTGGATAAAATAGAGGAAATGGAATGGGCTAGTCCTTCATTAAAGAGGTTGGCAACAGAAACTTCATGGAAGACTTCAGAGAAGAAAAAGAGACTAAAAAACAAATGACTTGTTCTATGTTTTTTTTCTTTTTTTTCTCTTTCTTTTTTTTTCTTCACTATTAATCTTTTTAAATATAGTTACTGCATTTTCAGAAAGCCACAAATATTCTGAAAAAGATTTAATCAAAGTTATTTTCTGTGTACAAAGAACTGTTTTTGTTTCATAATCAGTCAAAATATCTGAGGACCTAATAACAAGCTATCATTCAATATGTTTCTCTTTCTGACAAAGAGAACTAAGGTTAGTAACTTGATACATTTTTTCTTTTCTTTTCTTTTTCTTCTTTTCTTTTATTTTAAATAATGACATTCTATTTAGATTATGTAGTGGGTAAGGGGTGAGGGAGGGCAGGGAGAGAAGTGTAATGAAAATATGATAAATGGAATAATAACTTATTTATTCCTTGTAAAAAAGTATATATGTTGTTTAAATGCTATTGCTAATTATACTTCCTTGATTATATTGCTTATACTTGTTTACAAATAATTTGTCATGCTTTAACTAATAATAATTAGAACTAAATAATAGTAAATAGTATGTTTTATATTCATCTTTATTAATATAAACAGCAAGTAATATTCCACTCTAGATACTTTTTATAGCTTCCTTTTTCATTTTTTTATCTTTTCTTTTACTCTCTTTTTATTTTCTACTCTCTTTTTTTTTCTGTTCTTTCTCTTTATTTTCTTTCATATTAATATATTCACATGCTTTTGATCATACTGATACAGTAAATAATAAGATTTGTATAAAAATTGAATTGGGGCATAAATAATTAGTTCTATTTCATATTAATAACTGTGGGCTTAGTTTCACTTTCATAGAGGCTGTAATAACTTGTAAAATACTTCGCGAAGGTTTTGCTATGTTTAGCTTCATTTATATTGCTAAATGAATGTCAGTCACTTGTTTTTAACAAAATTCCCGCCAGAATGTTAAGGGAGACAATTTGGGATGTGGGTTACCTCGTGAATAGTGTCCTCGAGTTGTTTTAAAAGCTTCAACACTCAGAATTCATGCAGAGAAGCTGAAAGCAGTCAATTTGAACTTTGACCCCTGAATTCACACTGACATCGCAGATTCATGAAGAACACTCTACCAGGAAGTAGAACTGCTGCAAATGCGACTCTGCGATGGAAAATAAACTCTATAACATTTAAATGTGAGTTATCTTTTATAACTACTTATTTATTCATGTTATAATTTATAAAATATGAAAGTTATAATGATTTTAAATGATTCAGTATCTCATAGTAAGCAAATGTGATATTTTAGAAGACATAGAAAGTGAAACATTTATACGTGTTTTTGAAAGTTTATTTGACTGCAACATATTAATGTATGTAAAAAACTTATGATTTAAACATATACATTGCTATAATTCATTTGATTTATCTGATTGACAAGCATAAATATTTTTATGACTCTATTTTGGAAGAAGTTGTCATGTGACATATTTTAAAGCAGCAGTTCAGATATACAAAATACAGATGGCTTTCTTCACAATAATGCAAGTATTTCTGAGAATTTACATAGCTATTCAGTATGATTTATAACAATTTTTATAAATATAATATTTTATTTTATTGGCAATAATAAGTATGAGAAAAAAGCTCTGATACAAGTAATTTAAAGTCTTTTGGTAGCTGTTAACTGCATTTCTATGACAGAAAATAGGTACATCTTAATATATGTAACGTCTGAACCATAATAGCCAAAGTTATTGATTTAAATGAACACCAGAACTTATTTTTACAAACTTTGAATAAATTAATACGTAGATATGCCCTCCTTTTTTTTTTTTTTTTTTTTTCTCTCTCTCCCTCGCTCACGTCTTTTATTTCTTTCTCTCTTCTTGGTTCCTAATATCAAGTTTATTTGAATGTTATTTGAGTATAAATGTATTATATTAAATAGATGTGCATAGCAGTATGAATTGTTTTTAAAAGTTTCTATTTGTTTATATGATGCTGATTTATCAAATGTGTAGCTTTGTCTTACCAGATAATCTAATTGAAAGTTGTTAATTTAAGTTAATAATAACTAGTATTAAATTGATAAGGTGGCAGCTGAGGTACTGCTGCTTAGGGTAGGGGGTTAACTTGAGTAGTATGTACTACTCTAAGTTGGAGTTTTTAACTCCAGGCTGGGTGCAAGGTTTAATCCTTACATTATTTTCTTTTGTTCACTGTTGTATGTATATAGTTCTGACATCCACAATACATTTTGTAAGCTCATTGTCACTACAAACAAAATTGAATCTTATACAAAATCCCATAAGAGATTCAATAAATACAGCTATATCTAAAGGTACACCTAAAGGAGGAGGTATAACATTACTTATATTGTTAATTGTTATTTTGATTATAAGTTTTATATGTTTTAAAAATGCCAAATGACTTCTCTAAAAGGAATTTCTTTAAACATTAATGGACTGAATAATCCGTGTAAAAGGGCAAGCCTAATAAGATACATTAGTTTACATAAGGCCAACTTAGTATTCCTTCAAGAAACACATCTCCTGAAAAAAAGATATTGATAAATTAGCCACAAATAAATATACAGTATTGGTTAGTTCAGAGCACACTCAGAAAAAAAGAGGAGTGGCTATTTTATGGAATAAAAGTATGCCCATTCCTAAAACTATTAAGTCTTATCAAGATGATAAAGGAATGTTTTGTATGGTTACAATACAAATTAATGGGAAGACTTATACATTAATCAATGTATATTGGATACCTGGAATTGGTATTAATACAGTGAAATACCATCTTGATAAGATCATATCATTCTCTATAGGAGATATTATTTTGGCAGGTGACTTTAATTGTATCCTACATGAAAATGATACTACTACTATAGGAAAAAGGAAAATTACATCTAATGCAAAACTTTTAAAGGATTTTGTTAATTCTTATCATTTAAATGATATTAATAATCAGATAGACTCAAAATCATTACCATACACCTTTTTTTCTAACAGATACAAAACTTATTCAAAAATAGATAGTCTTTATTTCTAACCAGATGGTAACAGAATTAATTAACTCTAAAATCATTTCATGTCCTATATCTGATCATAGTTCAATTGTTTTTGAGTTCATGATAAAAAAAATACTTACAGTGTTCAGATCAAAAGGATACCAGCATACTTAACTCAACTAAAAGACTATAAAGAATATATACTTTCAGAAGTACAACATTTTCTAGACATAAATAATACTCCTGAAGTCTCCATTGTTTATGTTTGGGATACTTTAAAATCATATTTATATGGACAAAGTATCAGATGGTATAATAATAAAAGGAAATCTTGGGATAAGGAATTGTTAGATATTCAAAGTAAATTAGACTCTTATAAACATAATAATAAAGAAAATATTATGGATAAGAAAGTCATTGAAGAAATAAACAAACTAAATGAGAAATACAAAGAAATTTTAACTCATAAAGTTAAAATAACTTTAGAGAAATACAAGTTTTTGTCTTACTCAATAAGCCCCAAATACTTACATAGACTTAAAAACAAAACAAAAAGGTTGAATAAGCAAAATCATATCAAAGAAATTTTCTCTCTAAGGAAAAAGAAGAATGTTTCTAGTCTACCAGAAATACTAGATGAATTTAGAAATCACTTCCATAAAATTAATCATAATAACATTAACATGGAACCTAAAGATAAAATAAAGGAATTTATAACTACAAACATGAATAAAAAACTTAATAAACAACAGATTAAACTATTGGATAAAAGTATTTCATATACAGAGGTTGTTACACAAATAAACAAGCTTAAATCAAACAAAGCACCAGGTAATGATGGTATTATACCAGAGATATATAAAATTCTTTCTAAAAGTACATACTCATTAATACATAAGGTTTTTATTTTGGCCCAAAATGAGCTAATAACCCCCCCATCTTGGCAATACACATTTATTTTGCCAATTTTAAAACCTAATAAAGACCCAACTAGATGTACTTCATATCGACCCATTTCATTACTTAATGTTGATTATAAAATGTTTATGAGTATTTTTGCTGATAGATTGAAGACAATCATCCCTGGCATTATAGATATAGATCAGACAGGCTTCATTGTAAATAGAAATACTTTTGATAATATAAGGAGAACTCTAACATTAATTGACTTTGCAAATAGGAGAAAGAAAGATTTAACACTTATTAGTCTCGATATAAGTTCAGCATTTGATTCAGTAAGTTGGGACTACTTGTTTACCTTACTGAAGTGCACAAACTTCTCAGATGCATTTGTAAATCTAATTGAGCATCTATACAAAGGAGCATTGGCTTATATTAAGATAGGAACATGTGTCTCACAAAAAATACCCATTTTTAAAGGTACAAAACAAGGGTGTCCACTCTCTCCACTATTATTCACTTTAATAATGGAGCCTTGGGCTAATCTGATCAGAAATTGTACTGATATAGAGGGATTTGAAATAGATGAAAATATAACATCTAAAATTCAACTCTTTGCAGATGATGTTCTAATTACATCAGCAGGATCTAATTCTTCTATGCAGTCTCTATTTGATAAAATGATGAATTTTAAAAGTATTTCTGGTTTAATATTCAATGAAGAAAAAACTAAAATACTACCTATATATACACGAAAAAATGTTTTCATTAGTGATTTTACTAAATATGTACCCAATTCAGGTCAGATAACTTATCTAGGTATAATATTAACTAAAGATATTAAATCTATTATACATAATAATTATAATACCTTTCTTCTTAATATACAAAATCTTTTCAATACCTGGAATAATATGTTTTTTACTATGGAAGAGAGACTTACAATTATTAAAATGATAATATTCCCCAAGATATTATACTTAATACAATCAATAATACTCCCACCTACAAAAATAATTATCAAAAAATTAAATGCACTAATGTTAAATTTCCTATGGGCACCTAATAGACCTAGGATTGCATTAAAGAAACATACTAATAGCTGGTCTCAAGGAGGTATTTCTTTTCCAGACTTTAACTTATATACTATCTCTTCTATTGTAAAAGTTATTACTTTGTTAATAGATCAGTCATATGTTGCAAAATGGAAAGATTACTGAGAACTAATTAGTATTCACTTCATGAAAATCTCCTTAACACATAAAAATATGATTGTAAATAACTCCATGCTATGATTACTAAAATAATTTTGTACTTCACCTATTACACCTAAATATATAGTTAGTTACCCATTAAACATTATTATTAGTTATCGTAATTTTATATTCATGCATCCTAAATATAAGGAATGGAATTGTATTATATTCCCTATAATGTATACTCGAGGTATGCTTTTGTCATCCACTTCTGAAGGAACTCATTTAGCTACAGATAATGATCTAAAGTACTGGTATCAGTTGCTATCTGATAATAAAGTTAAAAATCTAGATTTCTTAAAACAAGAATTTGATCTAAGAGAAACTTGTTGGTTAGAAGTTCAGACCTTTAGACAACATCTCATTAATAAAATTGATCTAATGTCTATAACAGTTAAAGAATCTATTCCAACACTGATTGATTACTTGATATTAAATTTACAACATAAAGTTTCTGATAAAGGTAAGCTTTCATACATACATAAAATTATTAGACAAGAAACTTTTTACAGTGTAGATACCTACTGGAATTATTTCACTTCCATTAATGGTGACCCACCAAATCAACAAGATAAATAATATATATTGGAATCTGCCTACAAAACTACGTCTTCCATTGTCTGGAGACTTTTTACATGGAAATTTTTACATAGATCCTTTTATACACCTTTGATGATGAATAAAATAAATAATAAAGATAATCTATGTAAAAGATGTAATGTAGAAGTTAATGCTGACTGGGCTCATATGTTTTATGACTGTATAAAATTGAAAGAATATTGGAAGTCAATCAATGATTTTTTGCAGGCTCTTTTTACAGATAATTTCATTATTTCTAAATCTCTTATATTTTCAACACACCTGTACCTCAGAGTGTTAAAAAGGTTAAGCTTCCCTTGTTATGGTCTATTCTAGCAGTGGCTAGAAAAATAATAACCAGAAATTGGATTTCAGATACACCTCCTTCATTCAATGAATTTAAAAATGTTATGACTATAGTGTGCCATATGGAATTGATGACAATAAAATCAAGAACTACTAGAAAAACATCTTATTATATTGTATGGGATACTTTACAAAACTAGTTAAAAAAATCTTAACTTCAATAGCATGGTATTTTAGTTTAATTAATTGATCTGATTGTAGTGGATGTCTTTGTAAATACTTTGGTTATTTTGTTGAATGTTATAATCATATCTATTTTAATTACTTGCATAAAATTGTTATGATATTTCTCTTGTATGTTAAAAACAATAAACTTGTTTTAAAAAAAACAAAACATAATTATTCCTAAGCACAAGTTCCATCATTTCTACATATAGGGTCACATCATCCTGAATAAGTTCTTTCCTTACTAGATATTTCTGGAACCATTCCAATCCCACATCATGTGGGATGCAGGAAAATAATTATTTAACATCGATCATTAAAAAATAGTGTGTTGGTACAAAATGCATTTTATTGCATTTTGACAAAAAAAATCCCAAGAATCAATACATAAATATAATTCTTGTTTCAGATAGATTTTTAATTTCCTGTCCAAAAACTTAGCAATTGTTGATGTAATAGAATTACGTGCATCGACTATCAGGTGCATGGGGGGGGGTAACTAAATCCTTGTGCAGTTTGGGAAGGCCAAACATTGTAAGAATCAATGGAAAAGGAAATTTCAAAAATTTAAACTCATCCAAATTAAGTCATTGTTCTAAAAGCTTATCACTAAGTTGAGAAACAATTCTGGTATAGGCAACATTTAATTCATTCTTTGATACTTCCCTACATTTATCACTAAATATTAAAGCATAAATCCTCTCAGCATAATCATGATGTTCCATGATAACCACCTTCCCACCTTTATCTGTCTAAGATGGTTAATCAATTCCTCTTCTACAGAATTGAAATTCAATGCTACCCTACCACCAACTTGTAAAAAATGTTTTAAGTCAAACTCACACATTTTCTCAAACATAATTAAAGACAGATGGAGGGGGGAGTTACACATACTGGGAACCCAAAAGGGATCCTTATTAGAAACTTCATGGTTCTTAGACAGAATATGCAAATTCTGTTTCCAAATAAAGAGTTTAAGATCCAACAAGACAGTTACAATGTCTGCCCTATCTTGCAGAAAAAATGTAAACGCCTTAGAAAACAAATTCACAACCTCTGTTGAAATAACATAGCTACTATAGCTGAACACTTTAAAGTCACAAGTATTGTTATAAATAACATTGGGTAGGCTTAAAGTAGAATTTAGACTATTTACATTACTACTATTACTCACATTTTCAAAACTCAAAGCAGAAAATTCATCCGGCAATGTGGTTTGTAAAAACAAACAGTCCGTTAAGGGCTCAACAAAATCAGTCCCAGAAAGTTCATCACAATCCATTATTTCCACCGGTGATTCTGGTTCCAATTGTTGTACTGTCCCTGCAACTTGTATGATTGGTGGTTCAATCGATTCCACTGCTCTTTCTTGTGGTTTGGGTTCATCCCATGACCATAACTCTGTTCCCTGTCTCTGATCCATTCAGACAGTTGTAGCACAGGCTGATCTAAAGGGATGCGTGCTTCACATTCCACCTCTTCATGCAAATTGATGCTGACATCATTATCTGTCAACTGTTCAGCAAAATTGGAAGATCTCTGGCCCCACCCTTGAAAAAGCGGAGGTTGCGGATATGCTTTTTTGAATGAATATTCATTAGCATGTCTTGCTAATTTATTCAGGTTTTGTGCCTTAATATTGTTCAAATGCTGGTCAATACTTTTAAAGATATTGTTATATTCCACCTGATATTGCTGAAATACCAGATCGGTGGTAATAACAGTATCAAGTTCCTTCACCTCACGGATTAGATCTTCGACCAATTTAACATTATATTTAACTAACACATCCATGTATTTGCAACCATGGCGATCAAATAACACCAATAATTCAAGATGTAATGAAGAATCCCTGATGTGTTCACAGAGAAACTGAAAGCAGTTAGTATAAACATTGACAAGGTTATCACACTGACACACCACAGATTCAGGAAAAATACTCTATTCATAAAATATGTCAGTTATGATGAGTTTGGATGATGTAGTTTCTTGTAGCAAGTAAATATCTTATTTTAGAAGGCATAAAAAATGAAACATTTATTTAAATGTTTTTGAAAATCTACTTAACAGTAGCATAATAATCTGTGTTAAAAACTTGTGTCCGAAACATATACTTTACTATAACTCATTTAATTCATCTGATTGGCAAGCATAAATAATCTTATAACTCTATTCTGGAAGAAATGTCATGTGATATATTTTAAAGCAGTAGGTTAGCATGATTGTAAAATCTGGTTACTAATATGTGTTTGCTGTGTATTATTTTGTATAAAGCAGACAGATTTATTCTAGGGACAGCAAGTAGGATAGTGCTCTACTAACACACAACTCAGTGAGATGAGATATATATATATATATATATATGTGTGTGTGTGTGTGTGTGTGTGTGTGTGTGTGTGTGTGTGTATCTATGTATATATGTGTATGTGTATATGTATGTGTGTGTGTGTGTCTGTGTGTGTGTGTGTGTGTGTGTATATGTGTGTGTGTATATGTATGTGTGTGTGTCTGTGTTTATGTGTGTGATGGCTTTTTTTTTTTTTTTTAGGTAATAACGCAGGTGTTTCTGAGAATCTGCATAACTATGCAATATGATTTATAATAATTTTTATGAATACAATATTTTACTCTATTGACAATAATGAGTTTAAGTAAATGCTCATATACAAACAATTCAAGATTTTTTGGAAGCTGTTGATAGAATTCACATGACAGAAAATAGATGCATCTTAATGCATGTAATGTCTGAATCATATTAGCCAAAGTTTTTGATTTAAATGAATGTTAGAACATAATTTTCTCTCCTCTTGATTTCTAACATTAAGATTATTTGAATGCTATTAGAATTCAAGTGTTATATATTACATAGATCTATATAATAGTATGAACAGTTTTAAAAAAAAAAAAAAAAAAAAGTTTATTTTAGTTTATATGATGCTGTTTTACCAAATGTGTAGTTTTGTCTTGATAGATAATTGAATTGAAAACTGTTAACCTCAGTTAAATATAACTAGTATTAAATTGATAAGGTGGTAGCTGAGGTACTGCTGCTTAGGGTAGGGGTTAACTTGAGTAGTAAATACTGCTCTAAGTTGGAGTTTTCAACTCCAGGCGGGATGCAAGGTTTAATCCTTACATTATTTTCACTTGTTCATTGTTATATGTATATAGTTTTGACATCCACAATATATTTTGTACACTCATTGTCACTGCAAACAAAATTGAATCCTATACAAAATCCCATAAGAGATTTAATAAATACAGCTATATTTAAAGGTACACCTAAAAGAGGAGATGTAACATTATTTATCTTGTTATTTGTTATTTCGATCATAAGATTCTTGAGTTTTAAAAATGCCAAATGACATCTTTAAAAGGAATTTCTTTAAACATTAATGGATTGAATAATCCGTGTAAAAGGGCAAGCCTAATAAGATACATTAATCTACACAAGGCCAATCTAGTCTTCCTGCAAGAAACCCATCTCTTGAAAAAGATATTGATAAACTAGCCACTAATAAGTATGCAGTATTGGTTAGTTCAGAGCACACTCAGAAAAAAAGAGGAGTGGCTATTTCATGGAATAAAAGTATGCCCATTCCTAAAACCATTAAGTCTTATCAGGATGACAAAGGAATGTTTTGTATGGTTACAATACAAATTAATGGGAAGACTTACACTTTAATTAATGTATACTGGATACCTGGAATTGGTATTAATACAGTGAAACATCATATTGATAAGATCATATCATTCTCTATAGGGGATATTATTTTAGCTGGTGATTTTAATTGTATACTACATGAAAGTGATACTACCACTATAAAGAAAAGAAGAATTACATCTAATGCAAAACATTTAAATGATTTTGCTAATTCTTATCATTTGAATGATATTAATAATCAGATAGAGTCAAAATCATTACCATACACCTTTTTTCTAACAGATACAAAACTTATTCAAAAATAGATAGGGTCTTTATTTCTAACCAGATGGTAACAGATTTAATTAATTCCAAAATAAATTCATGTCCTATATCTGATCATAACTCAATTGTTGTTGAATTCATGATAAAAAGTACTGATAATGTTCAGATCAAAAGGATACCAGCATACTTAACTCAGCTAAAAGACTATAAAGAATATATACTTTCAGAAGTACAACATTTTCTAGACATAAATAATACTCCTGAAGTCTCCATTGTCTATGTTTGGGATGCCTTAAAATCATATCTATATGGACAAAGTATCAGATGGTATAATAACAAAAGGAAATCTTGGGATAAGGAATTGTTAGATATTCAAAGTAAACTAGACTCTTATAAACATAATAATAAAGAAAATATTATGGACAAGAAAGTTATTGAAGAAATAAACAAACTAAATGAGAAATACAAAGAAATTTTAACTCATAAAGTTAAAATAACTTTAGAGAAATACACGTTTTTGTCTTATTCAATAAGCCCCAAATACTTACATAGACTTAAAAATAAAACAAAAAGATTGAATAAACAAAACCATATCAAAGAAATCTTTTCTCTAAGGAAAAAGAAGAATGTTTCTAGTATACCAGAAATACTGGATGAATTTAGAAATCACTTTCACAAGATTAACCATAACAACATTAACATGGAACCTAAAGATAAAATAAAGGAGTTTATAACCACAAACATGAATAAAACGCTTAATAAACAACAGATTAAACTATTGGACAAGAGTATTTCATATACAGAAGTTATTACACAAATAAATAAGCTTAAATCAAACAAAGCACCGGGTAATGATGGTATTATACCAGAGATATATAAAGTCCTTTCTAAAACTACATATTCATTAATACATAAGGTTTTTATTCTGGCCCAAACTGAGTTAATAACCCCCCCCCATCTTGGCAATATACATTTATTTCACCAATTTTAAAACCTAATAAAGATCCAACTAGATGTTCTTCATATCGACCCATCTCATTACTTAATGTTGATTATAAAATGTTTATGAGTATTTTTGCTGATAGATTGAAGACAATTATCCCGGCATTATAGACATAGATCAGACGGGCTTCATTGTAAATAGAAATACTTTTGATAATATAAGAAGAACTTTAACATTAATTGATTTTGCAAATAGGAAAAAGAAAGATTTAACACTTATTAGTCTTGATATAGGTTCAGCATTTGATTCAGTAAGTTGGGACTATCTGTTTACCTTACTGAAGTGCACAAATTTCTCTGATGCATTTGTAAATTTAATTGAGCATTTATACAAAGGAACGCTGGCTTATATTAAGGTAGGAACATATGTTTCACAAAAATACCCATTCTTAAAGGTACAAAGCAAGGATGTCCACTTTCTCCACTATTATTCACTTTAGTAATGGAGCCTTGGGCTAATTTGATTAGAAACAGTACTGACATAGAGGGTTTTGAAATAGAAGAAAATACAACATCAAAATTCAACTTTTTGCAGATGATGTTCTAATTACATCAGCAGGATCTAATTCTTCTATGCAGTCTTTATTTGATAAAATGATGAATTTTAAAAGTATTTCTGGTTTAATATTCAATGAAGAAAAACTAAAATACTACCTATATATACACGAAAAAATACTCTCATTAGTGATTTTACTAAATATGTACCCAACTCAGGTCAGATAACTTATTTAGGTATAATACTATCTAAAGATATTAAATCTATTATATATAATAACTATAATACCTGTTTTCTTAATATACAAAATCTTTTAATACCTGGAATAATATGTTTTTACTATGGAGGAGAGACTTACAATTATTAAAATGATAATATTCCCCAAGATTTTATACTTAATACAATCAATAATACTTTCACCTACAAAAATAACTATCAAGAAACTGAATACACTAATGTTAAATTTCTTATGGGCACCTAATAGACCTAGGATTGCATTAAAGAAACATACTAATAGCTGGTCTCAAGGGGTATTTCTTTTCCAGACTTTAATTTATATATTATCTCTTCTATTATAAAAGTTATTACTTTATTAATAGATCGGTCATATGTCGCAAAATGGAAAGATTATTGGGAGCTAATTAGTATGCACTTCATGAAAATCTCCTTAACACATAAAAATATGATTATAAATAACTCCATGTTGTGGTTGCTAAAGGAATTTTGTACTTCACCTATTACACCTAAACATATGGTCTGTTACCCATTAAATATTATTATTAGTTATCGTAACTTTATATTCATGCACCCTAAGTATAGGGAATGGAATTTTATTGTATTCCTATAATTTATACTCAGGGTATGCTTATGTCATCTACCTCTGAAGGAGCTCATTTAGCTATAGATAATAATCTAAAGTACTGGTATCAGCTGATATCTGATAATAAAGTTAAAAATCTAGATTTCTTAAAACAAGAATTTGATCTAAGAGAAACTTGCTGGTTAGAGGTTCAGATCTTTAGACAACATCTCATTGATAGAATAGATCTAATGTCTATAACAGTTAAAGAATCTATTCCAAAACTGATTGATTACTTGATAATAAATTTACAGCATAAAGTTTCTGATAAAGGTAAACTTTCATATATACATAAAATTATCAGACAAGAAACTTTTTACAATGTAGATTCATACTGGAATTATTTCACCTCTATTAATGGGTCCCACCAACTCAACAAGATAAACAATATATATTGGAATCTGCTTATAGAACTACATCTTCCATTGTCTGGAGACTTTATACATGGACATTTTTACATAGATCTTTTTATACACCTTTGATGATGAATAAAATTAATAATAAAGATAATCTATGTAAGAGATGTAATGTAGAAATTAATGCTGACTGGGCTCATATGTTTTATGACTGTATGAAGTTGAAAGAATACTGGAAGTCAATTAATGAATTTTTGCAGGCTCTTTTTACAGATAATTTCATTATTTCTAAGTCTCTTATATTATTCAACACACCTGTACCTCAATGTGTTAAAAAGATTAAGCTTCCCTTGTTATGGTCTATCCTAGCAGTGGCTAGGAAAATAATAACTAGAAATTGGATTTCAGATACACCTCCTTCGTTCAATGAATTTAAAAATGTTATGAATATAATGTGTCATATGGAAATAAGCACAATTAGAATGAGAACAACTAGAAAAACATCACATTTTATTGTATGGGATAATTTACAAAATTTGTTAAAAAAATTCTAATTTCAATAGCACAGTATTTTAGTTTAATTAATTGATCTGATTGTAGTGGATGTCTTTGTAAATACTTTAGTTGTTTTGTTGAATATTATAATAATACCTATTTTTAATTATTTGTATAACATTGTTATGATATTTCTCTTATATGTTAAAACAATAAACTTGTTTTAAAAAAAAAAAGAATCCCTGATGTGCCCAGTTAGGAATCTTCACATGCGTAACCCCTTCGGGACCTGGTTGTATTTCATGCATTCTAAAAGGTATGTATTCTCAGCCTGTAGTTTCCATACTTTGAAGAGTTTTTCATAATATAAATCCAAACTATTCTTTAAAGTTCTATTAACTGACGGCCCCACAGTTTGAGAAAATAAAACACCTTGTTGCAGCCATTCTTGTAGGTTAACATTAAGACATGAATTATTAGACAGGGAAGAGGAATTGCTTAAAACTTTACCTTGACCAGGGGCAAAAGAACCATTAGTACTGGATACTTGTCTGCTATGAGAGCCTGGAAGCACTGAAAGTTTTTGTTGCACTTCAGTAGCTAAACAATCCACTTTCCAAGTAAATTGTTGTAGAAGGATGGTAAGCTCCCCAATATTCCTGTTCGAGTGAGATGATTCAACATCAAAAAATAAATCCAAGGAAGGCAACCCGCTACCCGACACCATGGTGTAAATTCCACAAACTGCCACAAACTGAAAACACAAATTTGTTAAAAAACAAAACACCAAGCAAGGAAGTGAGGCTTTTCCAAAGGTTAATGTAAGTGGCTTCGTCTTGACCAATGTCAAGACTTCATCAGACAAACACTCAAATGCCAGGATACATTTTTTAAAAAGACCACAAGGTCTGACATCATTAATTCAATTAACCTTTAAAGGCATATCCACTCTAATATAAAAACATATAATCCCATATATAAAAAAGTGCATATACAAATAAATATATATATATATATATATATATATATATATATATATATATATATATATATACATATATAAATATATATATAACAACACATGCCCCACAACACATAAATAAACTTGTAAACATTTGCACCCCTACCCTTTATCTATACAAAGCCTTTAATTTTAAAATGCAACCAGTAGAAGCAAGTTCATTAAGTCCTGGCCAGCCAACTTCTTTCAGATGGAGAATCCAATACAATTCTTTTTTCTCCAGCCATAATTGCCAAGGACCACTCCTACTATTTGGTTTGGAGCTTACCATCCTCCAACAACATCTTACTCGGAAAGTGGATTGTTTAGCTACTGAAGTGCAACAAAAACTTTTGGAGCTGCCAGGCTCTCATAACAGACAAGTATCCAGTATAAATGGTTCTATTGCCCCTTGTCAAGGTGAAGTTTTAAACAATTCCTCTTCCCTGTTTAATAATTCATGTCTTAATGTTAACCTACAAGAATGGCTACAACAAGGTGTTTTATTTTCTCAAACTGTGGGGCTGTCAGTTAATAGAACTTTAAAGAATAGTTTGGATTTATATTATGAAAAACTCTTAAAAGTACGGAAACTACAGGCTGAGAATGCATACATTTTAGAATGCATGAAACGCAACCAGGTCCCGAAGGGGTTATGCATGTGGAGATTCCCAACTGGGCTCATCAGGGATTCTCCATTACATCTTGAATTATTGGCATTATTTGATCACCATGGTTGTGAATACATGGATGTGTTAGTTAAACATAATGTTAAATTGGTCGAAGATCTAATCCGTGAGGTGTAGGAACTTGATACTGTTATTACCACCGATCTCCTATTTCAACAATATCAGGTGGAATATAACAATATCTTTAAAACTATTGACCAGCATTTGAACAATATTAAGACATGAAAACTGAATAAATTAGCAAGCGATGCTAATGAATATTCATTCAAAAAAGTGTATCTGCAGCCTCCGCTTTCTCAAGGGTGGGGCCAGAGATATTCCAATTTTGCTCAACAGCTGACGGATAATGATGCCAGCACCAATTTGCATGAAGAGGTGGAATGTGAAGCAGGCATCCCTTTAGATCAGCCTGTTCTACGACGGTCCAAACAGATCGCAGACAGGGAACAGAATTATTGTCATGGGATGGACCCAAGCCTCAAGAAAGTGCAGTGGAATCGATCGAACCACCAACCATACAGATTCCAGAGACAGTACAACAACTGGGACCATAATCAGCGGTGGAAATAATGGATTGTGATGAACTTTCTGGGACTGATTTTGTTGAGCCCTTAACGGATTGTTTGTTTTTAAAAACCACATTGCCGGATAAACTTTCTGCTTTGAGTTTTGATAATGTAAGTAATACTAATGTAAATAGTATAAATTCTACTTTAAGCCTACCCAATGATATTTATAATAATACTTGTGACTTTAAAGTGTTCAACTACAGTAGCTGTGTTATTTCAACAGAGGTTGCAAATTTGTATTCTAAAGGGTGTACATTTGTTTCGGAAGCTAGGGCGGACATTGTAACTGTCTTGTTTGATCTTAAACTCTTTATTCGGAAACTGAATTTGCATGTGCTGTTTAAGAACTGTGAAGTTCCTAATAAGGGTCCCTTTTGGGTTCCCAGTATGTGTAACCCCCCCAACAGTCTTTCATTACTTTTGAGAAAATATATAAGTTTGACTTGAGACATTTTTTACAAGATGTGGTAGGGTAGCATCGAATTTCAATTCTGTAGAACCGGAATTGGTTAACCATCTTAGACAATTACCCATGAGGGTTATTCAGCCAGATGAAGGTGGGGGGGTGGTTATCATGGACCATCATGATTATGTTGAGAGGAGTTATGCTATATTATTTAGCGATAAATATAGGGAAGTATCAGAGAATGAATTAAATGTTTCCTATGCCAGAATTGTTTCTCAACTTAGTGATATGCTTTTAGAACGACTTACGTTGGATGAGTTTAAATTTTTGAAAGTTCCTTTTCCAGTGATTCCTACAATGTTTGGCCTGCCCAAACTGCTCAAGGATTTAGGTAACCCCCCCATGCGCCCGATAGTCCATGCACGTAATTCTATTACATCAACAATTGCTAAGTTTTTGGACAGGAATTTAAAAGGCTATCTGAAACAAGAATTATATTTATGTATTGAGGGATTTTTTTGTCAAAATGCAATAAAATGCATTTTGTACCAACACATTATTTTTAACAATCAATGATAAAGATTTATTTTCCTGTATCCCACATGATGTGGAATTGGAATGGTTCCAGAAATATCTAGTAAGGAAAGAACTTATTCAGGATGATGTGACCCTATATGTAGAAATGATGGAACTTGTGCTTAGGAATAATTATGTTTTGTTTGAGGAACAATTATTTCTACAAGATAGGGGGTGGCTATGGGTGCAGCCTGCGGGCCTTTATATGCTAATATTATCATGTGTGAGTGAGAACGCAGATTTGCATTTAACCACCCCCATTTTTCTCATTGTGATTTATATCTGAGATACCTGGACAATTTGTTTATTATTTGGAATGGGGATATGGTTGGAATTGAGGCTTTTTTGGAATTTATGAATACGTCCACCACCTTTTTGGAATTTACCTATGTTGTTAACACCGAGGTAATAAATTATTTGGATGTTCAGTTGTCTAAAGATCGGGTTCATGGTAGGTATGTCTCTACCATATATAGAAAGCCAATGTATTCAAATTCATTTCTCCATTTTTCTAGTTGTCATCCTATGATCCACAAAAAAGCCATAGTTAAAGGGCAATTTGTGAGTGCTGCCAGGATGGTCTCTACTTATGAAGAATTTGTTGAAGAATGCACCCTATTGAAGAGTATGTTCATTAGGAGGGACTATTATGGTGATTTTGTGGGTGAGATCGCTATGGAAGTAATTAATAAACACTCTCATGGTTTTTATAGTCCTATTTTGGGTATTGAGAATATGGTTGATAATGATGTTAGGTATACTTTGGCTATCTGGAAGATCAATGACTTAGGTGTGGACATAACTTACAGGTTATCATATATTACTACATATACTGTGGATCTGAGCATAATAAGGGACATTCTGTTAAAAACTGGCCTGTTTTGATTGATGATAATACTATTAGAACAAGTATTAGTTCAAAACCCTCCATTGTTTATAGGAAGGGTAACAATTTGAAAAATTTAATGGAAAGACCTTTGAAACTCAGGTTAGATAAACATAGACCATGGCAGATGTCCTGATGTGGGTGTTATTATTATTGTTCATATATTTGTACAGGAGAATTATTGTGCTTGAATGGTCACTTAATAAAAATTTGTGGGAGATTTAACTGTAATAGTTCTGGTGTAGTGTATGGGGCTTTGTGTCAGTGCTGCCCGGCATTTTATGTCGGGAAGACTGAACAGAAAATGAAAACCCATATTTATGAACATTGTTCCGACATCAAAAAAGAAAAAATGATGAATGCTTTATATCGTCACTTCAAAGAATTTCCTGATCACTGTTTCAAATTTGTTAATGAACATATTAAACCTAATAGTAGGGGTGGACCTTGGCAATTATGGCTGGAGAAAAAAGAATTGTATTGGATTCTCCGGCTGAAAGCAATTGGCTGGCCAGGACTTAATGAACTTGCTTCTATTGGTTGCATTTTAAAGTTAAAGGCTTGGTACAGATAAAGGGTAGGGGTGTAAATATTTAAATGTTTTCAAGTTCATTTATGTGTTGTGGGGCATGTGTTGTTATATATATATTTATATATATTTTTTATTTTATATATATATATATATATATATATATATATATATATATATATATATATATACATATATTTGTATATGCACTTTTTATATATAGGATTATATGTTTTTATATCAGAGTGGATATGCCATTAAAGGTTAATTAATGATGTCAGACCTTGTGGTCTTTTTAAAAAATGTATCCTGGCATTTGAGTGTTTGTCTGATGAAGTCTTGACATTGGTCAAGACGAAACCGCTTGCATTACTCTTTAGAAAGGCCTCGCTTCCTGGTTGGTGTTTTGTTTTTTAACAAGTTTGTGTTTTCAGTTTGTGGCAGTGTGTGAGTTCATTTAATACCATACCTACTGTTTACTGTTAGAGAGATGCCACATGCCTCAATAGGATTCCGCCCTGTGAAGCTATAACATAGCAGAAGCCCTCACTGACTGTTAGATATTGCCAGAAAAACCTAGCAGGAAAAGAAAACTCAATTAAAGAGTCATAAACTATTAACAACTGATAAGACAGATGAAATTGTGGATGCCCATTGTATGAGGACACATGGGAAGAGCCCGAGCTACACAACAAGGAGTATATAATAGGAAGGCAAGAACCAACAAATTCAAAGTTGGAGAGGAGGTGCTTGTTGCAGACCTCTTTACAGAAAACGTTTTTTTAGCAAAATGGTATTGGCTATTTGAAATAGATGGAAAATAAAATGATGGGTACTACAATGTTAGACAGAATGGCAAGAAAAGGTGAGAAAAGATGTACTATAGCAACCTTCTGAAACCATGAAAACAAATACAGATCTCTGTATTAATTATTTATTTTTTTTGGCCAGGTTAGTCCTACTAGACTGATACCCTCTTTTCAGTGGAGACCTAAAGTGGTATTAATACTGACTTGGGGAAATTTGGCCAGGACATTAAGTAACCTCCCTTATTCTTTTATTAGATAAGTGCAATGGGACATTTTACAGCTACTTGAACTACCATCAACTCAAGGAGATGGGACTATTGGTTGCATTTTAAAGTTAAAGGCTTTGTATAGATAAAGGGTAGGTGTGTAAATGTTTAAATGTTTACAAGTTTATTTATGTGTTGTGGGGCATGTGTTGTTTTATATATATATTTATATATGTATATATATTTTTTTATTATAATATATGTATTTGTATATGCACTTTTTATATATAGGATTATATGTTTTTATATTAGAGTGGATATGCCTTTAAAGGTTAATTGAATTAATGATGTCAGACCTTTTGGTCTTTTTAAAAAATGTATCCTGGCATTTGAGTGTTTGTCTGATGAAGTCTTGACATTGGTCAAGACCGCTTACATTAAACTTTGGAAAGGCCTCGCTTCCTTGCTTGGTGTTTTGTTTTTTAACAAGTTTGTATTTTCAGTTTGTGGCAGTGTGTGAGTTCATTTAATACCATACCTACTGTTTCCTATTAGAGAGATGCCACATGCCTTAATAGGATTCCGACCTGTCAAGCTATAACATAGCAGAAGCCCTCACTGACTGTTAGATATTGCCAGAATAACTTAGCAGGAAAAGAAACTCAATTAAAGAGTCATAAAATATTAACAACTTAGAAGACAGATGAAATTGTGGATGCCCATTGTATGAGGACACATGGGAAGAGCCGGAGCTATACAACAAGGAGTATATAATAGGAAGGCAAGCACCAACAAATTCAAAGTTGGAGAGGAGGTGCTTGTTGCAGACCTCTTTACAGAAAACATGTTTTTTTGCAAAATGGTATTGGCTATTTGAAATAGATGGAAAATAAAATGATGGGTACTACAATGTTAGACAGAATGTCAAGAAAAGGTAAGAAAAGATCTACTATAGCAACCTTCTGAAACCATGAAAACAAATACAGATCTCTGTATTTATTTTTTTTTCTTTTTGGCCAGGTTAGTCCTACTACACCAATACCCTCTTTTCAGTGGAGATCTAAAGTGGTATTAATACTGATTTGGGGAAATTTGGCCAGGGCATTAAGTAACCTCCCTTATTCTTTTTTTAGATAAGTGCAATGGGACATTTTACAGCTACCTGAACTACCATCAACTCAGGGAGATGGGACTTCTCTTTAATGTCTCATTTAAAGCACAGCACAGTCTGGAGGGCAGCAGCCCCATTATGCTAAACTGCACTGTCAGGAAATTAATCTAAACAGCTGTGTGGGAATATTCCACACAACTTCCTAATTTCCAGCACCAAAGGCAAGTGATCCATTGGTTGAGTTACTGAAACTATGGTTACCTTAATGACACTGTGATAAACCAAGATGCTGCCAGCCCAGCTAGCTGGAATTTTGTAAATAATTATATGTCACTTGAAAATATTAATATGATTTATATAGAAATGTGACACTGCCAGCCTAGCTAGATAGAATTGTGTAACTAATTATATGTCATTTATGACACATTACTGCTGAATCATCTCAGATGACATCATTCTTTGACACCTCTGCCTAAATTTTCCAGGCTAGCAGGAACTTAAATTTTATCATGTCTCTGTTAAAAATACTTATCTCTCAGAAGCTGACAAGTCTCTCTTGGAAGCTTGCCTGAAACTGAAAGTTGTAAAACAATTACCTTGGAAACCTGTAATTACCTCTGTTTCCAGACAATAGAAAGAAGCCCTAGCCTAGACATCCTGTCTCTTAGTTGAGATAAGCTAACTTTATAACACATCATAAAACTCTTTACTTAAATTTTTTTTCCGGGAGTTTTGCAAGTTAACTCTGTATATTCCAAATTTTACTATGGAACCATACATTTGAATTGGCATATAGTTTATACACATTTCTGCTCTTTTCCAGCAGGGTGCACTGTGGTTATAATCTTGAAGCTCAGTGCAGAACATATAGTTTTTTTAAGGTAAGCATACAATCATATTACTATTCACAAATGACAGAATTATTTACAAAAATCTATCTAGCTGAGCTCGCAGTGTCACATTTCTATATAAATCATATTAATATTTTCAAGTAACATATAATTATTTATAAAATTTCAGCTAGCTGGGCTGGCAGCATCTTGGTTTATCACAGACATAAACTGATTAAAGTGGTAGAGAAAGAAGTTTGACCTCTGTTTACAGCTCAGGTAGATGACACACAGTGTATGCCACAGAAACAAGAGATGAGTGAGTTTAAAAAACAAGAAAGTGTTACTAGAACTATCAGACATTTCAAACCTCCAAACCTGATTCATCACCATACTGGAACCACTCCAGCAGAAAACGTTAACATAAAATCTTACAGTATACCAGAGCTGTAGAGAAAGTTGGAGAAGAAAAAGTACAAAAAATGCTAAAGATGGGGATGATAGAGGAGTTAAAAAGCAAGTGGAACAGGGCCATATTGTTAATCCCAAAGTCTGCTATAATAGTCAGGTTCTGTAATAATATTAGGAAGCTGAATAGTATTTCAATTTGTGACAGCATCCTAAGGCCTATGGTAGATGACTTAATAGAGATAGTATTTCAAAATGTGGCAGCATTCTAAGGCCTATGGTAAATGAATTAATAGAGATGGTATTTCAAAATGTAATCGCATCCTAAGGTCTATGGTAAAGGAATTAACAGAGAGGTAAGGAAGGCAAGATACTTGACCATAAGTAAAAAAAGAATACAGCCTTTTCAACCCAGTGAACTTATTCCAATATCCTACCTTTCTGGGTTACATGGTACCCCTGAAACTTTTATAAGAATAATGGAAGAGTCCTAAAGTCCAAGTCAAATATACAGCTTACATAATCAATGTCATAATACACTTTGAGGATTGTGACTCACATCTAAATAAGGTATAGGCTATGTTAGACACTCAGCAGCAACACAGGCTGGCAATTAATGTCAACAAGAGAAAGTTAAATATAACAGAGGAAAAATATTCAGGATATGTAATGCAGGAATTGTGAGGACCCAGAAAAGAAAGCTAGAAGCACCGGGGAATTGCCTTATTCTAGGCAGTAAGACATGAGATAGGGTATTCTTGGGTTTAATTGCATACTATCTGAAAATTGTACCCCATTTTACATCTATAATGTTCCTTTTCACAGGCTTGACAGAGGTGAAGATATTCCTTAAGGTAAAATGGATTATCAGAAACAGGAGGAAATACTCTTAAATGCAAAATAGACACTAAAGGCAGATAATATGTTTAAACAGTTGAAGGAAACTCGGTGTTCAGAATCTCTTTTAGCATCCCTAGATTTCAATAATTCCTTTATAGTTTATACTCATACTGCTTCATCACTGGTAGTTTTAGGGTGTATTGCATTCCCAGAATTTTAAGGGATAACACCCTATATGCTTTTTTAACTCATTCCTTCCAATGGAGTCTGAGAGTTTGCACTGCAACTTCCTATGTGTGGAGCCTAAGTTATTTGATTTTGCAAGCTTTTGAGTAGTCTATTTTATTCTCTGTAACAGGTAAATGTAAAATTACTTTTTTAAACAAAGATACTGAGAAGTATTACTGTGTGTCATATTAATTTTACAACTGTTCTTTTAGTGGTCCTTTAAGAACAAATTTCATTTAGTTAGGTTGCAATATGAGTGCTGTATTAATAAACGCGTAGAATGGTTGCTGTTTTTATTTAATACCAAAAAAAAATGATGCATTTGTAACATTTAAAAAGGTCCATGGATTTCTTAGCTGTGCCTTTTCTAAATATTTGATTATAAAAAATGAAATGAAGTTAAGGATACCAAATATATACGGTTATGATCGGGTCTCTGATCATAGCCATGTTGTAGTACATGATGCACTGTGGTTACGCTTTGATATCTGGAGAAAAAGATAAATAAGATAAGTGCTACTATAGCATGAGACCTGATCTTAAATGTTAAGTACCCCCTGCTTAACTTGTTAAGGCTGGCCCCACACTAGGCAGTCAGATCTCCCCGTACTGATCAGCAAACAACAGTGACAGGGACAATTTGTTTCTCCCTGCTGTCTGTGCTGGTAATGGGTCACTGACTTCCTCTTATTAACTTAGAAAGTTGCTAGAATAACAGGACTTGTGTTTGGTTGAATTTTCTGAAGGATAAGAAGTCTGAAACTCAAGTGTATGTCATTATTTACTGACATCAATCCTCCTTGATTTGTCAGAAAACCACAGATTTTATGAGGAACAGACAAAAAATATGAGTCAAAAATCTGGACATTCTGTGAAAATCTAGACAGTTGAGAGGTATGGAAGGTGAGTTTAAACATAAAAGACTAAGTTGCACTGTCTTTCTGGCAGCACTTGCTAAGTGCTTTACAGCTTTGAAAGCCGGCAAAATACTTAGCACTTTTTTTCTGTAATCAGTAGTACACAGAGCAGATGAAGCTCCACACGTTACAACGAATTATGATTGTGTCTCCAATCATAACCCTTAATTCCCTTAATTATGTGCTCATGACATTGATGCCAAGGAATTTACCTCAAGATCCACAGTGTTTTACAGAACTCTGAAGCCAGTAAAAACCCTTAGAGATGTTCTACCTTCCACCCCCCACCATGCATACATTTGTTACGTCTGGGAGAAGACATGCAATGGGGATGTGCCAACATATTGTCCAGCTGCCATGGTGACTCAGACATTTCCTCCACCTATTCACCTTAGGGCCATGCTACCTACATATTCCCAGCCACCACTGATCACCTGACAGGTGCATAAAAGTACACAGCCTCCACCTCAGGATGGGCACACCTATGCTTCCCTACCAGTTCCTCAGTCTCTGAGTTGATAATCAAACTCTGGTATCCTTGGCTGCAATTAGGGCTTTATCCATTGATGCCGTGGTGCTGACAAACTTCTGCCTTTGTGAGGGGTTGGAGCTATAAAGGAGACACACTGCTCTGTATACAACCCACTACTGGTGTTACTTATTCTTAATTCACATGTCCTATATCCCTCTCTGGCTTTTGAGAAAACCTGCCATTGTAGTTGACAAAGAATGATCTAAATGGAACTGCACTTTTGTACAGTTTTTGTTTAATAGTGTCACACTGAAAACTGCAGCAGATGCCTAGAATGAATTTGTTTGGTTGCATGTCAAAAACCCTGTTGTTTCATGAGGTACAGAGGTATTTCATTTTTAAGCAAGTTGTAAGGATACAGTGCTTTTACACACACACATACACACACACACACACACACACACACACACACACACACACACACACACACACACACACACACACACACACACACACACAGATGCACAGGCACATACAAATGCACACTTTGTCTGTAAAAATTCAGTCTAGTTTATATGCTTATGATATCTTATAACATTGTGATATGATTATGTATGGCATACAAAGCATCATCCAAACCATTACTGATGGGTTTACTGCACATCAGCAAGTCAAATGACATAAGAAATATTCAGTCTATGGATCTAAGCCCCTTCTGCAACATCAACAGTATGGTTTGGAGGGAGAGGTATTTTTTGCAGAGGATACTGCTGCTGTGGAAGAGACTCCCCATCTACATAAAACAAAGTGCATTCCTGTCCATTTTCAAGGGTAACTTAGATCTATGGATAGGAAATAAAAAATGTATTCCAGGACTGCCTCCTGTGCTACTAATGGACAGATTCAGCCCTTAAATGCTTTATTCCATGCACAAGTCCCCTCAAATTATCTGTGGTATGACCACAGCTATTCTCGTTATGGGTAATATGTAATTATCGACCATGGGATGGGTGAGACATATAAAGGGAAATTGGCTAAGCTTAAAATTCCCTGCAAGGGCTTTTAGCCTAGTACTTACCTATGAATCTATGAACCAATGCAAGGGCTAATCCAAGGATGGAAAAGGCATTGCTATGAAGAAGTCGGACAGTCGAAAGCTGCCAATGAGATAAGTTGTGGATGGGAGAAGCAGTGGTGTGAAGACGTTGTATGGCTGATAGAGCTAAGTTTCACTTGAATATGGAGAGGTATGAACTTTGTTTTATGTGGATGGGGAGTCTGTTCTACAGCAGTGGTATTATCTGTGAGATACACTTGTCCCTTCAAACCACTTTGTTGATGTTGCAGAAGTATTCTGATGCCATTTGACTTGCTGATGTGCAGTAAATTCATCTGTAATGGGCCAGAGGATGCCTTGAATGCCAGACACAGGTCACTGCCTAGCAGTCTGTAAGATACTGAGTATAGTAACAGGGCCTTGATTCAGTCCATGCAGGACATGTTGTTTAGGTCTTGTATCCTTTTAGTAAAGTATGGCTGTTGGTGTTCCAGTTGTTGCATATGATTGGACAGATACATGTCAAGGGGGAATTATATTCAATGACTGGCCTAATGAGGGCTGAGCAAAAGGGGCAATAAAATCCCTATATCTAGACACAGTGCCTTATGTTTATAAGATGTGCAATATAGAAGGACTTTCTTGCAACAATAGACACATGTAGGTCAAAAGTTAAGTCACTGTCCATATAAGATCCCAAATCCTGAACAACTGAGTCAGCTCTTAGGGCTGCATTGTCAATGTGGTAGTTCCCTAGGGTAGATGTCTTCCCAAAGGACACAATAATGCATTTTTGGCATTTAGTTTCAGTCCATGATTTAGGCACCAGTCATGTATTTGCAAAGTCATCTGGGGATTCAGTGACTGCTCCTAGCTTGCAGTCATCCGCAAACTTAGCCTACGTTCTTTGGTACTGGCTTTTACTTTACAAAATTAGATGCCAAACAAGAGAGGTCCCAGCACAGACCCCTGGGAATTCACCACATTCAACCACGTCAGTCTTCCTGACAATGTCTTCCACATCCTTGACTTATCCCAGTCACAGCATTCAGGTGCCTAATGTCTTCCCAGCAATTCCACTCCCATCCATAATGCATCCCATTCACAGCACTCAGCCATCCATCTAATTCACAGTGCAATGTTATTCTTCATTTCCCTGTCAGTTTCATTTTTGGCATGTTACCTTATTTGGATTTATGCACTTGTACCACATGATTAGTGCCATGCATGCCTCACCCCATTCACTACATTCAATGATCCCACCTATGACATTCAACTATCCAACTTCTTCTGAGCAGTACCTCTTCCAACCAAGACTTTTCCCATTAGCAGCATCGAACTATCCAACTTCTTCACAGCAGTGCTTGTCCCATCTATGACTTGTCCTATCACAGCATTCAACAATCCAACTTCTTCCCAGCAGTGCCTCTCCCAGCTGTGACTTATTCCATTCATGGTATTCATGCCCTCCAGCTTCTAGACAGGGACACTGAGCTTGTCCATAAACTCTGGGATTCCAACAAAATCCCATTTGCCCACCAAATTTCCAGACATCATTTCTTGTTCAAGTTTGAGCTTCAACTGATAAATGTGCTTCAGTCCATAAAATAACAATACTATCTATAAACTCTGGGATTCCAGCAAAATCCCATTTGCTCACCAAATTTCCAGAAACAGGCCCATGCTCAGGTTTGAACTTCAGCTGGACAATATGCTCCAGTCCATAAAATAACAATCTTCATTGTCGCATGAGCCATAAAAATGTAGAAAGCAACACATTGCAAAGTAACTGATAAAACTCAGGTAAACAAAAAGCATTCTTTACAGTGAATTTCTCCAGAAAGGACCACTCAATAATTGAGGAAACATGCACCTTTTAACTCATAAGTTGTTAAAAGTAGCATTTCAGGATTTGTAAAAAAAAAGATCTTTATCTACTCATATATAGCATCCAAACAGTACATAGACAGGCAAGTGTAAAGCAAGCAAGAAATACAGAGTGACTGAGTCTGGTAAAATTGTAACAATTTTACAGCTCTTATGTTTCCATTTAGTTGCTTATTAGTAAGCCTAACAGCTCGCTCCTTTTCTGCATTTTATAATACATGGTGATATTGGGCAGTTAGCAGAGTAGCATAAGACTGCTCTGTTAAAAGCTGCTTCCAGTAGTCAAGGGTGCTGGGTTCATTTCTTTCCACCTACTGTGACTCTAAGTAGCAATGTGCATGACCAGGCTGTGCTCCAGCTTTGCCTTCTGAAAAGGACTACTTGGCCAGTTAACAAATATACACAGCTATGAGGTGCTTAAGAGTTTATGTATTGTTGAGTTTCATTCTCTCGTCTTGTATTTGCATACCATTTTTCTGTGCAGGTTATTTAACCACAGCAGTACTCTTTTGTACTGAAAAGAACCAGATGGGCCTGGATCTTACCTGATTAAGAAATGAATAACTAAAATGAATGTTGGCCAAGGTCCAGCTACATCATTATTCTGAATTCTGTTCATACACTCGAATCAGTCTGAACCCTGTTGACACAATTCAGACAAGGGTGTATAAGTGCTAAATGAAGCGAGAACTGCAGCACTGGAAGTGGGATTTACAGTTGTTTTTTTCTGGCATGTGTAGAATCTATTCTAATACACCCTCCACCTCTGACAAGGTGTTTAGTGGAGTTCCTACAATTAGACATTTACTGTTTACCATAAATGTCTTGCTCATAAGGGCAGTCTGCAATGCACAGTATGAAGTTCCACATCTTCATTACACTGGGCATTAAATAATGATGAGAAAGGTTGTTCTTGCACAGATGCTATTTTACTTCTGAGTGTGTGTGTGTGTGTGTGTGTGTGTGTGTGTGTGTGTGTGTGTGTGTGTGTGTGTGTGTGTGTGTGTGTGTGTGTGTGTGTGTGTGTGTGTGTGTGTGTGTGTGTGTGTGTGTGTGTGTGTGTGTGTGTGTGTGTTTAGCAAGACAGTAAATACCTTGGACACTTACCATTACATTCTTCATCTCAGGATGGCTAGCAGTCTGTGATACAATGAATACAGAATGTGTTGGTGTGACTCATTTAGAAAACTGCATTGTTTATTAAATTAAAACATTAGACGCAATGAATTCAAAATCTTGAAGTGTTAATGCAGACAGTCTTATATTCACTGTGTTACTCTATTAAGGAGTTCACCCTCATTTGTCCTTAGAATGTTTCTATTCCTGATTCCACAACTTGTTGTCTTGATCCGGGAGTAAGCTTTCATCATAGCCAGCCAGTGAAATGCCAACTCCTATATTTTACCAAAGCTATGCTAAGACTGAAACATTTCGATAATTAGTACTGCACAGCAGTTTATAGTTTATAATAACATAAAGTTCAGAAACAACATTTATTAAAAAAGTACCCTAGCTTGCACATTATTTAATATAGGATGCCAATAAACCACCTGCCTGACAGTGGTCATGAAGTACTTTATTACAGAAAATATATTTCCTGACCACAGTGAAAGACTGTAAAATACTGATGACTAAGCAATGGTTGATGTTAATTTAATCTCTTATTAACCTTGGAGGTTAACTCTCTTCCAGAGCTGTGTGCTGTTTTATTACACAGGATGAAAAAGGCCTTTGAGATGAAACTGAGAAGAAGCCTTACTCAGCAAATGACCTGCATAATTTAGATGAATAATTTTCAAATTTCTTGAGGATGACAGTAGTAGAAAAATATTTCTGAAATGGAAGAATACAAAATGAATGACCTGCCAAGGTATGCAACCAAAATATCAAATGTTCAGAATTCTGCTTCTCATATGGTAATCATTGTGACTAATGGAAAAACTATAATAACAATGAATAATATATATAACCTCTAACTTATCACTCAGAAATTCCAGGAAACTATTGCAGGCAACACTGTCAAAAACATTTAGTAGTTTGTTTTATAAATGGATAGTTAAAGTAATGATAGCAGTAAAAAACTGCATGACATCATGCGGGACTGAGAACTAGAAGTTGTGTGAGTTTATAAGAATAGATTTCTTTCTTCAATTTACTAAAGCTGGACCTGTTTCTGGGAAAGCTCTCAGTTTTGGGAAAACTGTGTGAAATACTGGCTGTTTTGATGATGCTAGTTTGCCTTGATGATGTCTTTGACATCACTGTAGAAGAAAAGAAGGAATTTTTAAATACTAATTAAAGTGTGACTCTTCTATACAAAGTCATTTACCAAGCAAGCTTGTGTGTTTTATGCAGGATTTAATTAACACTGTAAAACATTGCTAATCATAAATAATCTTTCATGATTCATAACTGCTACACTAATGTTCATTCATTTCTTAATTTGTATTTAAGATACTTATTACAGTTACTGAATTTTTTTAGCATACTGCATACATTTGTATTATTATTATTATTATTATTATTATTATTATTATTATTATAATACTTTGTATTTTCTAGTTGGCAGCATATTTTTAGTTGCTTGCAGAATTCTTTGTGTATTGAAAGGTGCCACTAAGTGTAGTCTTGCTATGACCTGACTATGGAAAAGTAATCTAACAAAGTTTTGTGCACACTGAATTATAAATTGACTTACTACACTGAAATAAATGATAAAATGTGGGGGCAGAAGAGAAATAGACTGAAAAACAGATCATAAGTGAAGAACTATGAAATGATGGTATGATAAATCTCAAGACCCAACAGAGGTTGTAATTTAATGGCCTAGATAGATAGCTGACTAAATAATGCAATTTGTAAGCACACACGCATGCATACTGATACACACAGGCACATGAAAAACAAGATAGTCCGAAAATGAGCATAGCTATTTTACTGCACAAGACCAATTTCAGAAGGCAAAGAATAAGGTGTCAGAGAACTTCTACCGGATTCTGGAAAGTGACACATCAGATGGCAGAAAGAAACTCTTTCAGACTGAAAAGTAATAGCAGAAAGACAAATAAGACATGGTAATGCAATGGTTATGATTGAAGACATGGTGGTGAAACGGTTAATGGTGAAGACATGGTGGTACTACAGCTAAGGTCAAAGACATGGTCGTGCAATGGTTATAATTGAAGACATGGTGGTGAAATGGTTAAGGTCAAAGACATGGTGGTGCAATGATTAAAACTGAAGACATGGTGATGCAACAGCTAAGATCCACGACATGGTGGTGCAATGGTTAAGGCTGAAGACATGGTGATTCAATGGTTAAGGTCAAAGACATGGTGGTGAAATGATTAAGGTCAAAGACATGGTGATGCAATGATTAAGGTGGAAGACATGGTGGTGCAATGGTTAAGGTCGAAGATAGAGAGGTACAACAGCTAAGATTGATTACATGATGGTGCAATCATTAAGATAGAAGACATGGGAGCACAATGGTTAAGATCAAAGACATGGTGGTGCAATGGTTAAGGTTGAAGACATAGAGGTGCAACAACTAAGATCAATCACATGGTGGTGCAATAGTTAGGATCGAAGACATGGTGGGCAATGGTTAAGTTTGAAGACATAGAGGTGCAATAGTTAAGCTCAAAGACATGCTGGTGCAATGGTTAAGGCTGAAGATATTTTGATGCAATGGTTAAGATCGAAGACATGGTGATGCAGTGGTTAAGGTCAAAGATATGGTGGTGCAATGGTTAAGATATTCACCTGACAGGTCTGGAGTCAATGGGTCAATCCTTTCCTCTGGTCACTGCATAGAGTTTGCATGTTCTCCCTAAGACTGTGTGGGGTTCCTCCCACCTGCCAAAAATATGATGCATGTTTCTATCACATGGATGAAATGTCTTAGGTTTGAACTCAGCCATCCAAGTTGAACTTGAGAGGTCTGTCCACAGAATTCATGCAAAAAGGAATGGAGTGATGGGCAGCAGTACAGACTCAAGGTGGTACCTATCACTTGAAGAGTTGACATCAACGCTGCTGTGTAGAATTCTCTAGGTAGAAGAACAATCAACGCTGCTGTGTAGAATTCTCTAGGTAGAAGAACACAGACCATAGAGTACATGTACTTGGGTGTGTAACAACTGTCATTAGTGGGTAGATTTATGTTGAATAATGTCACCAAAAAAGGGTATAGGTATTTGCCTGTGCTAAGTGGGTTGAGGAATTACGCTACTCTGATCTATGCCAGTAACTCATTCTAATTGGGGGAGTCTATGTGCCTCTGTTATATAGTGAGATCCCAACATAAAGTCAGAGAGCCCTGGGTCAACAAGCTACTGGCTGACCGATGTCCAGTCTGGGTTACTTGGGATTACTCTGTTGAGCAAAGGCTGGATGTTAAACCAACCAACTTGCCAAAAATGAACTAACTATTTCTACATCAAATATAGGTTCACTGATCAGACCTTGATTGGAAGTGCATGACACAATAGTAAGTAGGATTCTGTATATTCTGTGTAACCAGGATTCAAAGTAGAAGGGCAGTGTAGAGAAGTCCCTTGGTGTGTTCCAGAGTGTACTACTCAACTGGAGGACAGACTAGAGGAGTTGTAGGGATTGTGGGGAGACAGACCCTTCTGAAGATAGTAAGTATGTTACCAGAAAGACTCATAACAATCAGACTCCAGTGCACTGATGATGCATTCTTCATAAGACACATCAAAAGTAATGCTATATTAACTGATTTCAGTCCTTGTCCTTCTTCAGCATGCTCTGCAGATGGTTTTAACATCATGGTATAAATAGGAATAGCCACATCACCATATCACTTAAGAATACATTTAAAGTGACAGTAGCATATTTATCAGGAAAATCATTTTCACAAGGATGTAAAAAAAGTAAAAACTGACACTGCATTACAAATACAGGCAAGGTGTCAGAATATATTTAACCTTTTAAATATAAGTAACCATAAATCTGATAATATATACAGTGCAAATTGTAAACATTGGATAAATGATATTGGATAATATAATTGTAAGAGGGACTTTTCTTACAGATATTCATTCAAACCTGGATAAAACAAATGTCAGGGTAAATAATCCACGTTCTCTCTTTCTGACTTAGTAATTTCTGAATGAATGCAGGTCTGTCCCCTTTCACGGTTTAATTTCTCCAAGTCTTGTGTGTTTCTAATACCATGATGGGAATGGACCCCATTCCTATGTCAAGGTATGATTAAAGTTCACAAAATTACTATTGCTTAGTCTTTGATGATAGCCAGAAGTGCTCGTCACAGCACCTGAAATGTGTCCAGTATTGCCACCTTCTGCCCTTATTTAATAGCTGAAGAATTCACTGTGTAGTTATTTAAATGTAACAAGCTATTTGTTATGTTTGTAGCAAGCACCATGATAAAGTTTCAGAGAGCAGAAGTGCTTTTTTTTTTAATCTCCTCTGACCCCATTTATTCTGGCCCAGCCCTAAGTGCCCAACGTCCAAGTTGAGTCGACCAGCCATCTTCATCCCCCCTCCCCCCTGCTGCACTTACGCCAGCATTGCTTGGGCTGGTTGTGGATCTTAAAGGTATCCTGGGGAATTTGGCTGTTTGAATTTCCATGTGGTGATTTATTTTAGCCCTTTTCTGTATGACCTTATCAATATCTATAAAAGTAAAGCCACTACCTGGTGTTTAGTTATGTTTATATAAATATTTTTTTCCCTTTTACAGTTTGTGTCACTTAGTTGCTCCAAAATATATTTTTTGAACATCTTAGAAGTCTTCCCTATGTAAAAGGCAGAGCAAAAACAATTCATGTCATTGTGAACAATGCTCAGAGTCTGCAAGCCAACCACAATGAAGGAGAGTAACAAATAAGCTGTGACGCACATCTGTGTCTGCTTGCTTACGACAGTGAACTTTGTAACACTATGGGGCAGCAGATAGCATTAGACAGCATGGTACAGCAGGTTGTTGACAAAAACACTAGGGGGCAGTAGACAGCATTAATCAGCATGGTACAGCAGGTTGCTGGCAAGCGCTACTCAGTAATGTCAGTAGCATAGCAAAGGTTTAGCAAAGGGAGCAGAGTGTAATTTTTAAAAAGCTTAGGGGGGCATGGAGCTTGCTGCTGTACAAAGTACCAATCAGTTTTTACTCTTCACTTGAAGAGCTGAGGGGGTATGGTGTTATATTGGGAATGGGCACAAGGCACTAGATGAGCAAGCTGCTGCTCTGTAGCATGTCCTCTACAGGAACAAATGCTATATCACTAAACACACCAAAGCCACCGTTGCAAGGACTCATCTCCTACCTATACTTCTCTATGCCTCCCCTGTCTTCAGTAATCTCTGCCAGTCTGAACTAAACAAAATGGAATGTTGTTATAACAAGATTGCCAAGTTTTGCTACCAAAGCATCATATAGGTCCCACCACTGTCTATCCCTTAAGCAGCTCAATTGGCTTGAGTTGCCTCAACTATTGCTACTCAACCAGTTGGCAATAGCACACAAGCTCTACTACCTTCCCGAAGAAACCCCAGCACTCCAGCATCTATTTCAGTCCCACACTACCACTAGAACCTTAAGATATAGTAACCAGAATCTCCTAGAAGTCATCAAATGCAAAAATGATGCTGGTAAATCTCTCTTTTCTTGCACTATTGCTAGAATTTGGAATTCACTACCTAAATACCTCCACTAATCAATTTAAAAAACTCCTGACAACTGACTACTTAAACAACTGGCTTTGTTCCTGGTACTCCCCAGGCTAATACATACCTATTATCTCTCGCAAGGATTCCACTAAGTGACACCAGTTTCTTACCCTGGAAAGTTTGTTAAACTGTTGATTGTTACTGTACTGAACTAATATTTATTTTCTATAACACTGGCAAACATTTCCTGTTGCCTCAAATAAATGAACTCATGCAATTTAAGCACCATTACCAGCCTGTTTTTATCCCTCTAAACATCTATGTGCAATTTCAATATTGTTATCTTTAAAAAATCAAGTTTCAATGAAATGTTTTTTGCTGTTTATTTAAGAGCTTGTTAATCTCTACTTTATCATTTGCTTATATGTATGTTATACTTCTCATATGTATTGTATTGTACTTTGGAGCTTTTCTCCCTGGGCCTCTGCTGAAAATGGACCTGTGTCCAGTCAGACTTTCCCAGTTAACAAATGTAAAATAAAATAAAAAAAATAATAAATGTTGTAAATGTTTGCTGTCTGTGACTGGACATTTACTGGTTTCATGAAAGGGCAGTGAATGGGAGTAGGAAATGGAGAACACAGAAAGCAGATGCAGACACAGAATGGAAGCATAAAAGAAAAATATGGTGGTGAAGGCAGGGTGTATATTATTGAAGGGATATATACTACAATTTAAATAACTGAAGAGAGAAGAGATGAAGGAAAGGGTAACAAAGAAATGAGGAGCACCATATGGAAAGGTAGTTTGTGGAGGCACACACATATAAAACAGTACAGACAGAGTGGATGTGTACCCACTAGGAGGGGAGAGACATAGGCTGGACAGGGACAAATAGAAAATGGACAAATAGTGATGGGGAGAACTGTACAATGAACACGGCATCAGCTGAGGTACAATAGGATGGCTACACCTGGCTGGAGATAGGGTGAAGTACAAGCAGTTTGCAGGCTACTGAGTGTTCCAAATGGACATTTCTGGGACCTATCGTGGCTAAGATGGGTTAGTGTGGCTGATGATAGGGGACAAGTTGAATAATATTTTATGGTGTTGGATCAGAGTTGCTGTTGCTACTCTGTTAGCTATTATCTTCAAATTTTGGAAAAGCTCATAACTGATTGTTTAACCGTATCAAAACATGTTAAACCCAAACTAAAAGTTTGGAAACATTTGGGCACATTTCTAAAAGACTTGCTCTTGGTGTAAATTACTTACTTCAGAGTAAGCCTACTATATAGATAGTTCTTAAACTGGAGTAAATCATTTACGCTAACAGTAAGCATTTTGGAATCTGTCCCAAAGATTTGAATATGTTCGAAAGTATTAACTATTTTAACATTTTCTTGCATAATTTTCATGTGCTTAAGGAAGTTGTTATGGGATAAACCTTTTTAACTGTTAATTTGAGAGATAATGTTTCTTGTTTCATATAAGATCCATGTTTAGGGGTTAGATATGGTATTTTATAAGTTGTTTGTTGTTTAATTTCTGAAATGCAATACCATTGTTATTTGTTTAATGTTATGCTTCTGTTGATAACGAAGTGCTGCATCTTTTAATTAAGAAAAACTGGTAGCTTGTGATACACACTGGAATAACATTCTCTGAATAATGAGCAGCTTAACAAAATGCCACCCTGAAGTACAGTGCATGAACAGATGCAGGCATTGTTCACGAACCCTTAAAAATCGCATATCATTAGAGTAATCTAGTTATGCATGTTGTCTATGTGCTTCATCAAAATACAGTAAAGACATAAGCAAAAAATGCCTTCATTTGAATACATACCCTCCAGACTTATACATAACTGCAGATTACGATTTTAAACTCTAAATTGTGAAATGAAAAAGCAGCAGCAGCAACACAGATGTTTGACAAATGTTTCTGGCAGTAGATAGTGTTTAAAAAAGACACAGCTATGAGAAGGAATACAGTGCTCTGCATTTTTGTTGTAGGGTATGTTTTCTGGTGTATTGTACATTTGAGCCCTTGCCTTTTAACAGAAAAGGCACGTAGACTAATTTCTGCTATGATTACCTGCAACACAATATATATAGCTGCGTATCTACACTGTAACTGTAGAAGATAGATGACTTTCAGGACTGCCTAGCCCTTTACTGTCCTGTATGCTCTACACAGACATGTTGCGTATGTATGCTGTGCAAACACCTGCAGTGGTCTTCCTTATATGTATCCCCAACATCAAAACCCTGTAGTCCATTGTCACCTGTGACCTTCTAGGGGGCCCATACCTATGAATTATTTGAATTCTGCCCATCACCGGTATATCTCTATGGATCTCTGTGTGTCTGATACCCCTGCTGTATGCATAACATTTTCCACATTTCTGTCTCTACCACTGGGGTTGTTATCCCTGGAGTACCACACTACTCGTAGCATAGCATATTAGTGGCGGCACACCTCCACTTAATACAGTATATTCATGTGAGTGGCTTTCATGTCATTTTGTTATATAGTTCATTAAATTACAGTTACTTGGACTGCCAGTGGTAGACTTCCAGTTCATTTGTTCTACTTTCACCCAAGATACCATGGCCATGGAGTTGATATATATAATTTAGGGGGATGTGGAGGAGAAAATCCCCCACTTGGAGGATGTAGGGAACCTTCCCTTCCTGAAAATAAGTTTTTTTTTTCTTTTCCATGCTTTTTGTTTTATGTGCTTTCCAGGTTAAACTATTTGAGGTTGAAAAATTTATGAAGCTTATCTTGTTCTTGAAAGTCTCAATGGAAATTTAGGGAAACCATTAGTGCCACCTATTGTATTCATATGCCTGTCTAATCCTCTAATTTGGCTGCACCTAATGTCAAATGACTGTCTGTAACTGTTAACCTTGTGTCCCTGGCAGCCAGTGCTGTACAGCTATATTTCTTGTTTCCTTAGATCTCATCATGTCCTCAAGAGGTGGTAGATGGCAGAGTTTGACAACTTCTGCTTAGCTAAAAATGACTTCCTGCTACAGGAGCACAGGGCCCATGAGTGACACCTATTGAGGAGATGAGTGGTCTGCAGTTGTTTGTGGAACTATATATGGAAAACATTGTTCCTTGTCTTTAGTGCTGTTTGTGGACAGAACACAATGCAGCAATGCTGGAGTCATGTTACTAACATGACTAGATAGGCTTTCAAGAAGGCATGCACTACTGTAGGGGAAGACATCCCATGGCAAGTCTAATGCTGAAGAGGAGTCCCTAGTGCCTCTGCATCAAAATGAGGAAGTCACATGTATCATACTTAACATGTGAATCCAGGCTTCAGGAATAACCAACCCTCATACGTCTCAGAGGGAGACTGAATATATTTACAGCAGCTGTTCAGAAATGCACATAAAAACACTCACACACACACACACACACACACACACACACACACACACACACACACACACACACACACACACACACACACACACACACACACACACACACACACACACACACACACACACACACACACACACACACAAACACACACACACACACACACACACACACACACACACACACACACACACACACACACACACACACACACGCGCGCGCACACACACAGAGTACAGGCAGGCCATAAACACCACCTATCACCCCATGTTTCCCATAGGCACTTCACTTATGTAAGAACATAAAAATGGCAGAGGAGGTATGTGTCGTCTCTATATCTTCTTATTCTGTACCATTGGTTGCATGCACAATACAAGGCCTCACATGCAGGACAGGTATTTAGTCTGTTTTGTGTTATATTGTACAGTCACATGTCAGAGCACTCCTACGGTAAAACGTGTTCAGACTGGGTTTGGACAACATAGTGCTGTTAGCATCTCTGAAGGGTCTGATAATGCTGATGCCAAGATACTGACTGAGTCACAGTTAGGTGACACAAAGGCACTGTCTGTCTCTTTCTTGGATGGTCCTCCACTAATTGTTCAGGGTGATTAGACAGCTTCACTCATACCTGATCTACAGGTTGTACAGCAAGAGTGCTTACTATACCCATCAGGGGACCTCCCTTGGGACTGAAAACATCAGCACTGTTCCTCCTGTGACTGCAGCTACACTGGAGTGCACTGCATCCGATGTGGGTATGCCCACCATATGGCAGCCTAGCAAGAGATCTTGGTGCCATCACATGTGACAGGTGGTCCATGATATGTGGGTTTAATCTGTAGATGTACAGGAATAGCTGGCTGCCCTGGGCACAGGTTGTTAGGGAGCACCAATAACAGGTATTGATAGTAGACAGGTGGGTCCCTATTAAATTATCGAACGTTTCAAAGTTCGAATGTCATATGGTCGACACCATATGATTGAACTTTGAAAAGTTTGAAAGTGAAAGGCAATGGCTCTGTATGTGCAAAATGGGAACATTTCCCTTTTTTGCACTGAAGTGCAGTCTCTGAGTTGCTATATTTAATTAGGGGGGTGTGGGGGGTGCAATGGAACTTGCCTCCTTGCTCAGAGCATTAAGGTAAGTGTTTTTTTTTTTACATTTTTATTATATTCGAAGATTCAAGTTTTGCTCATGTGTTGTCGAACATATGAGGTTCAAAATTTTGAAGCTTCGAATATATAATATAGACCCGACAGGTGAAGTACTGGCATTGTTTTACAAAGCCTCAAGAATATCATATCTTCATAAATGAATACTCATATTGCGTTAGCAGTCTAGGCTGAAGAGCTGAAGCATTCAATGTGTAGTAATTTAACTGTAGCAAACTGTTTGTTATATAGTGAGGAACTTGATAGAGATTTAGAGAGCATAACCTGCCTTTTTTTTGGTCTTCAGCTTTGAGAAGGCCTGTGAGAAAAATATTTTTGTTTTTCTCCTCAACTTTGATTTAAGGGGTGCCAGTTTGTGAAACTGATGGTGCCAGATAACAGTGCTCTAGTTTGGGAATCAAGGATATCATACAAGGCAAATCTGTTTCTAATCAGGCCAGTATGGAGATTATGAGTGTGGACTGTAGTTTTTATGAGGATGTCACTCATCAATGGCAATGCCTTAGTCAGGCCACGGAGTCCAGATATATTGTCTTCTAAGGACTGTGGTGAAACTCTTTGGTACTATAGCTACATTCATGAACAGTGTAGTATGAGCCACCATTACTACTCTGTCCAACAGTTCTCTTTGTGGATGGAGAGAGTAAGTAATAGGGATGGTCATGTCATGAGTCCATTTCAGGGTACAAAGTCTTCTCCTGCAAGTCTAAGAGTTTGTTATTTCATCATCTTATCACACATGTGGATGCCTACCAGCTTCCAGCAACCCCCATACATGTTGCATTCCCACAGTAGTGTAAAACCCCTATAACAGGGGCATCTAGTCTTTGACACCTCAAGCCAGTGCCATATCCCCAGGACATGATAATGTAGTGGCACCTCCTGCCAGTTGCAGTCCTGTGTTACCCCCTCCATTACACAGAATGACATTTTTTATGACACCGAGTACCCCCTTGTCACAAGATCCCTGTCTCTACCTCCAAAAACTATATGGGCACCCACCCATGCCCTGGTGGTGTCAGCCACATGTCACTGTATCCCTTGCATCTGTACAAATGACAATGATTGTGACCCATTACCCCCTTCCTCCTGGGTGGTGCATTTGCAGATGTATATTGTACAGTGTTACTAAAGCATGTACTGCTTATCCTAGCTTTTAAGTAATACTGCATGCATAATGTTTGCTCTTGGTGACATCACACTTTCAACATATGCATATCATTGGCTTGCAGAGGTAGAATAGATGCCACCATTATGTTTCTTTCTCTGCCTGGGGTGTGTGGTGTGTCG